>NW_019640855.1:73631-91660 GCF_000599845.2 Trichogramma pretiosum | reverse complement strand
AAACTAACTTTCCGAATATTAATCGTTCCGAATTTTGAACAAGACCCATCATAACCAACCCGCCGGTCATTGAGCCGTACACGCATCTACGACAGCAGTTGATCGATCGACTGTCATCATTGGAAGAGCAGCGCGTCCGTCAGCTACTGCACGACGAAGAGCTCGGTGATCGTCAGCCATCACAATTTTTGCGACACCTGAAATCGCTGGCTGGTCCAACGCCGTTGCAACCGAATCTCCTACGTCATTTGTGGCTGAGACGACTACCCGCGCACGTCCAAACTGTGTTGACAACTCGACCTGAGCTTTCGTTGGAGCAGCTTTCAGACGTGGCGGATAAAATCGTGGAAATCTCGCCGCTCTCCACCGTGCATGCAGTTGAACATGATTCTGAGCAAGTGAGCGCTCTCCGTTTTCGTCATCGTGAGAAGCCGCGAGCTCGTAGTCGCAGTCTCTCTCAAAGTTCTCGCCGAGATTTCCGTGGTTCAGCAGAGAATCAGAAGGATTTGTGTTGGTACTGTCGTCGTTTCGGAGATGACGCCGAGAAATGTTTATGCGATGTAAAAAATGGCAAAAACAGTCAGTAGCGGCGACTGACTGTCCTTCGTCCATCAGCCGCTTATTCGTTGTCGATCACTACACCAAAAAACAGTTCCTCGTCGACACTGGCTCGGATTTATGCTGTTTTCCGAAGCGTTTTCTTCGTTACCGTCGTGCTGTCGTGGACCTCCAACTCAGTACAGCCAACAACAGCGTCATCAAGACCTATGGATACATAAATCTGAAATTCAACCTAGGTCTCAGGAGAGATTTCATGTGGAAATTCATCGTAGCTGACGTATCATCACCGATCCTTGGATCCGATTTTTTGGCTCATTATCATCTGCTTCCGGATTGCCGCGATAAGCTTTTAATCGATATGTCGACTGGTCTCAATGCCATTGGGCACCTGCGCCCGTCTATGGAATGCAGTGTAAAAGCGATCGTGATATCCGCACGTCTCCAGGGCCGCCTGTTTCTTGTCGTCCTCGTCGTCTCGCTCTTGAAAAATTCAAGATCGCAAAGGACGAATTTGATCAAATGCTACAACTTGGTGTTGGCCGTCCATCGGAGAGCCCTTGGTCATCGCCGTTGCATTTGACACGGAAAGGCGTTAATAATTGGAGACCCTGCGGTGATTTTCGTTCCCTCAACAGCCGCACTCTACCCGATCGTTACCCTGTCAGACATATCCACGATTTTTCAAATGACATCGACGGCTGTGTGATTTTCTCTACGATTGACTTGGTAAAGGCGTACCAACAGATCTCTGTACACCCGGATGACATCTGTAAAACAGCAATCACGACACCTTTTGGCTTGTATGAATTTCCTTTTATGACTTTTGGATTAAAAAATGAAGGTCAAACTTTCCAATGCTTCATGGATGAAGTGACTCGTGGGCTTCCCTTTTGCTACGTGTATATCGACGATATTCTTGTGTATTCGCGAAGCAAAGAAGAGCATAAGCAGCATCTTCGTCAGTTATTTGCACGTTTACACGAATACGGCCTCGTTCTCAATGCTGATAAATGCAAGTTTGGTCTTGACTCCGTTCTATTTTGGGCTACACAGTATCAACTGATGGTATTCGTCCCCCTGCTGAGCGTATTCAAGCAATCGTCGACTACCCTCTACCCAAGACGGCTCAAGGTTTGCGTCGTTTTATCGGGAAGTTCGATTTCTATCGTCGTTTCATTCCTCATGCGTCTGAACTCGAAGCACCTCTCCACGGTGCGCTTAGCAATCCTCAGTTGAAAGGTTCTCAGCCGGTGCCTTGGTCACCGCAGCTTGAAGAAAGTTTTCAGCGTTGCAAGGAGGGCATCATCTGTCACGCGGTACTCGCTCATCCTCGTGTCGGAGCGCCCTTGAGCCTTTTTACCGACGCATCAGGCGTAGCTGTCGGCGCATGCTTGCAGCAATTTGTCGACCACGGGTGGCGCCCCTTGGCGTTCTTTTCCAAGAAATTACCTTTGAAAGAATGCAGTTGGCCTGCATATTATCGTGAACTTTTGGCAGTGTACGAAGCAGTTCAACACTTTCGGCATATTTTGGAAGGATATTCGTTCAAGATTTATACAGATCATAAGCCACTCATCCACGCATTCACGCTCAAGAAAGAAAAATTACTACCGATCCAATTGAATCAGTTATCATTCATATCGCAGTTCACCACAGATATAGAATATATTGATGGTTCAGACAACATCGTCGCGGACGCTCTCTCTCGCATAGAATGCGTGGCAGCAATCGAATCCACTTTGAATTACGAAGAATTATCGAAATCTCAAGACAGCGATGAACTCTTGAAGACTTTTCTCGGTGATCCTCATTCTTCACTTCAACTATAACAAGTCACCTTGCCTGGATCTACAACATCAATTTTCTGAGACGTCTCAACTGGAAAACCACGACCTTTTCTGACGGCACCATTTCGACGTTCAGCATTTCAAAAAATTCACGATTTGAATCATCCAGGTGTGAAAAGTACTTATAAAATGGTAAGTGCTCGTTTTGTGTGGCCTTCGATGCGAAAAGACTGTACTGCGTGGGCAAGGGCATGCATACCGTGCCAAAGGACTAAAATTACTCGACATGTTCATTGGCCGTTGGGAGTATTTTCGCAGCCGACTGAGAGATTTTCGCACATACATATTGATTTAATCGGCCCTCTGCCTACGATTCAATCTTGTAGGTATTGTTTGACCGTTATTGATCGATTTACCCGCTGGCCTGAAGTGTACCCTCTTAAGGATTCAACGAAGGAATCCGTTTGTAATGGTTTACTCAACGCTTGGATTTCTCGTTTCGGGTGCCCCAATGTCGTGACTGCAGATCGAGGTGGACAATTTACGTCGCACATGTTCAAGGACTTCACTAGCGTTTTTGGCATTCACCTTCGGTTAACGACCGCTTGGCACCCCCGGTCTAATGGCCTCATCGAAAATCTTCATCGACACCTCAAAGCAGCAATCATGTCGCATCAACACGAGGACTGGTTAGAAGCTTTGCCACTTGTTTTGCTAGGAATTCGAGCGTCATTCAAAGAAGATATTTCTGCGACTTCGAGCGAACTGGTTTACGGAGAACCTTTACGTCTACCGGGCGAATTTTTTAAATCCTCTGCACTGCCTGGGGGTAGTGATCCGTCTCAATTAGTCTCTCGATTACAGAACATTTTCTCGCAGCTACAGCCTACTCCAACATCTCGGCACGGTACTCCTCGAGTGTTCGTCTACAAAGAGCTGAAGGACTGCGAGTACGTGTTCCTTCGTGAAGGGCCATTTTTGAAAGCTCTGCAACCTCCGTATGCTGGCCCTTACGAAGTTTTGCGGTGTTCGGAGAAGACATTGGTGCTGAACATCCGCGGGAAATCCACGACTGTTTCCGTGGATCGTGTGAAACCCGCATTTTTATTGGGCGATCAACCTCCGTCGACTACCTCACACGTCTCGGCTTGTGTCTCTACGCGTGCTTCCAGTCCCGCATCTCCATCATCATCTACGCGGCGGACTCGTCATGTTCATTTTGCACCCACTACCTAGCGTACAGTACTGCCTAGGGGGTGGTACGGCGACGCACTTCAAGTCGTTCTTGCATGTACAATCCAATATTCCTATTGATTGTACATTGCCTTTTGTTTTGTTGTTGCTCGGGAGATACATAAATTCCTCTCCCCGAGTTAGTTAAGTTACGACTGCCACACCGAGAGGAACTCAATAAAAAGCTCTTTATACTCTCAGCAATATTTGTCGTTATTACACGTAGCTACATATATAGGCAGATATATGTATAATCGTTATAGATTAATTTTCATTTGCTTACATGAGTAACCTACGTAGAAAAAAGACTGACAATAAATAGAGACATAACATTTCAGTTGTACACTTGGCTATGATAACGCTGTACTATCGCAACGTTGTATAATACTTACAAATCAAGACCTGTAAATATTTAATACATCAGTGTGTATTACATTCGAAAAACAAAAATAACAATGAAAAAATAAAAAAATAAAAAAGTTAACATTACTTGTTGGGTTTTGGCGCTTTCGGACAGGGTTGCTGGAGTGAGAGAAGGGATTTTGAGTGAGAGCGCTCAACGAGCGGTGATAGAAGGTGATTTTGATTTGAATAAGAGCAGTTAGTTAGCAATAGACGGTCGCTACTCTCAGTCCAGCAACGGAGCTTTTGGAGCCTATCGCGTTAGGTCTCAAATTTATCGAACACTGTTTAATAAAGTTATAGTTTTAAAAAGAAAGGTGTGCATACTCTTGGCTTTTTCCCGCAACCCACAAGCCAGGACAGCTCATTGAATTTCTACGGCCCGCAGCGGCAACATTACTATAACAGTATTATATCATCACGCAAAGAACGTTAACGAGTCGTACTGTGTTAAGTTCACGTAATCAAGTAACATATAACACCATCGTTGAAAAACCACATTATTCAATGAAGCTAAATTAAACATGATACTAATAATAATATCAGTAACAAGTTCATAATTAATCTAGCAACGTACGATGCAATGTCATTACAACAAAGTTTATACATCACATACGCGTAATCACTAGCAACGTACGATGCAATATCATTACAACAAAGTTTATACATCACATACGCGTCTTGGAGATATACAGTTAGTAATCAATTGTCTGGAAATAAACTGGCCAAAGCACCACTTAATCTGTGAACACAAAAACATAAGAACAAAAATGTTAGAAAATTTCAATGAGAACCAAAATTATGATTTACGAAGTATAAAACGTGGAAACTACATACGTTGCTGTCCTAGGATGTTCGTCATTGCACAAAATCACCGTTGACGCGTACGCCTTTAAGTTGACAAAGCCCATAAACTCGTTTATACCAACTCCTTTGAGGTAATAATGTCTTTGATTTTATAATTCCATCCCTCGGCCAGCTGGCTCCATATAGTCAGTTGTATCTGTACAAAACATTGAGTAGATTATAAAATTAATAGTTGTTCAGCATTAATAGACAGTGATGAGTAAAAAAGTATATCCATACTGTATTTTTAGTTTCGTCAATCAAGGTAATAGCGCGTTTGATTAACAACGGCTGCTCAGAACGCGATGTAAGATTCTCAACTTCGCTGACCTTTTTTATAATTCCAACTACGTCTAAAAGCAAGATGGTATACAATTAAAATAGTAGATTTGTTCAATTAAAAGTGATCTACATAAATCGAAACTTACTTATTGCTTCGTTTGGTGGTTTATCGCATACCTCAGTGAAATTCGTGAAATACAATTCATAACTCGCTTCGACATCTGGCACATCATATACTTGCTGAACTCGTGAATCACTTACAATTTTAATCTCATAATCGTTATCGACTCCGTTTAATGTGCGATTCGCTGATTTCAGCTTCATATTGGATATGTATAAAACCATATTTATCTGCAGGCAACAAAAATTATTGAGAAACTTGCAACTAAAGTAAATTTTACAATAAAGTTTACCTTAATCATTTGGAAGTATCTTTTTGCCTCGTCGTTGTAAGTCACGCAACGAACTATACCTGTTTCGTCTTGCAGGTCAAAACAGAATAGAGTACATCTATTGCACTCGCGTATTGGGGTGACGGTGACAACTTTCTCGACGAAACAAAATCTAATGGATACAAAAAATCATCGGTACAAGTACATGAATCACAGTGATTACAGCTTATATAAATGAATGAATGAACGATAGAAATGCAAGCAAAAATTATATTAAAACGCACTCACTTTTGTATCATAGCCTTGATATTAACAATTTTATCGCTGCGTGCGTTATCTTCGTCGAATTTTACACTTTTTAGAGGAGATGGTGGTGCGTCTTCAACTTTGCGTTTTCCCATTTTGAGGTTATAACTGGTCAAGTGTTCACAAAGCAATGAGCACGCCGTCGCAAACTACGCAGTGCACGCTTGTGAAACGCCTATTCCCCTACCAAAACTCTTATTCCATTCGCACAACAAGAGACAAAGACCAAACGCAGATGCGATAAGAACTGTGATCACTATGATACATGACGCAGTTCCCATGAACAAACATAGTATCGCCAAGAAATCGGCATACAAATTGCAAATACACTGAGATTCAAGTATTAGAATAAATATATATAGTTGTTGAAAATATTCGATTGATGCACACTAGAGTTGTATGTAAGCCATTAGGAACTGATATCTCCGTGCGATTATTAGATTTGAAAATTTGGAGTGTAATGTCTCATATATATTCACCGAATTCTCGCATACGTGGAATGCGGAGTGTGTACTAGCGGCCTATTGAACGTAATGGAAAAATTATCTCGTATACGACCTTAATGTATTATACATGTTAAGCCAATTTTCAGTGTACAATCAGCAAATTTTAAAAACAAACACATTTTAAACAAACGTCGCTCAGCTTTATGCAACGAACGTTGCCACTAGTAACTACATAAAAAAATTACAGGTACTCTGCAATGGATAAATTTAGTACGGAAAGGAATCAAATTTGCCAAATGGTTTTTTGTATTATTTTCTATTCCAGCCATATTCCAGCAGTACATTTTTTAAGGTTTACCTTCGCATTTCACAAATGGTTCTTTCTTCTATCAATCTTGAACATAATAAAACTGATTGGGATTAAAATTTAATTCAACAATTTACTCGAAAAATACGGCATTAGCCACCGTAAAACGCCACCGTACTCGCCGCAATGTAACGCCGTAGAACGCGCAAATGGAGCAATAAAAACCATGATAGCGCAATACACCGGAGATAACCACAAAAAGTAGGATAAATACATACCCGAAATAGCGTTCGCATTCAACTCCGCGACAAACGAATCGACAGGTTTTTCACCCGCATATCTTAATTTTGGCCGAGAACTACCGCCACCTGGCAGTGAATGGCGAAAGCCTGGAATAAAAATCACCGAAGGGGACAGAATAGAGAATCTGCAAGACGCGATAGAATTAGCGCGAATAAATAAAGCGATGAGTTTCCAAAAACAACAAAAATATTACAACTTACGCAGACGGGATTGGAAACCTAAATTAAATGACAAAGTTCTCAAGCGATCATACGTTTTGTCTAACAAAGTCGAGAACAAAAACGCGAAGCTATCACAAAAATACGACGGACCCTACACAGTCCACAAGGTCGTGTCACCGGTCATTTTCGATCTCAAAAGGAACGGGAAAATTACGAACCTCATTCACGTAAAAGACCTTAAGCTGTTCTAGGACTAAAGTTTTTTGGTTACAGTTACAGCTGCACTTACGCACAACACACCGACCCGACAGTGACGAACGTTTTCCTTTCTTTCTTCCATAACCTCACTCCTTTCTTTCGCTCCCTCCTTTTTTTTCTCGACATGGACAGTTTTACACCGGAACAATTGGAGCTCCAGCAGGAACTCGACGCATTAAACGAGGTGATGATGCGGAACCTGCTGGAGACCCCGATGTCCGAGGAGGACTGGACGACGCTGACAGAACGAACGACGGACCTGACCATCGACGATACGCCCCCGACGAGACCATCCATGACGGAGTGGCGTACTCCCGTGCTCATCGATATGGAAGAACCAACTTTCTCCAACCGCCGCCGCCAGCAAGTACATGAGTGGAGAAAGTCTTTGAAACGGAAGGAACACGAGGCGGCGGACAAGAGAGCACGGGAGGGACGGACCATGGTGACGCGACAAGTACCCGGCGGCCCTCTGGTCGAGGTTCAGCTGGGTGCAAAAAAATGGGTCATCCGACACAAGGGAGGCAAACAACTACTACGAATTGACCCCAAGACCGGCAACATACGACACGTGGGACCACTAAGAGTATTTTATTTTTTTTTATTTTTTTGTGCTGTCCTGTAAAAGGAGAGTGAAAACTCCGGTAGTTTTCAGCCTCCTGACCGGGGGGGTGATGTGACGACCACGTACGTGGCCGCACGAACACTCGTCTGCTACGCGATCAGCTGAGCGAGCCGCGGAGCAGACGAGCGCGCCGCTGTAGGCCCCACGCATGTACTCGCGTTGCTAGGCAACGCGCGGCCCCCACCGCTGGCGCCCGCCTATATAAGCAGGTGACTTGCAGCGGTAAGGCAAATTTGGCTCTGGCCAAAGCGAGCGACAATCGTGAGCACACGAAGTGAGAAGCTTGATTCTTGATACGTGAGCACACGCATCAAGCAGTGTACGTTAACACACGTAACACAATCATACCTTTCCGTGCGTGAGCACACGCACTCTCTCCGACTCTCGTGGGCACACGTGAGCATCCCCGACCCGATCCCCGTACCGTTCCTCCGTTCCTCACCGACCGACCCAAGGCTGTTTATGTGTGACACTTGTTTCGATAGATAGATACTTATACGAACCGACACTCACTTTGTTCCAGGTACCGACTGTCCGGTCCTATCCGACCAACGGGTCATCCAACGCACCTGTGTCCGCTTTGCCTGTCACTACTTGCTTGGCTATCATAGATCAATCTTTGCTAATTGTTAATATTGATGAATCTTTTGTTGCTTACTAGTTTCACTCACGTTATCAAAGATATAGCTTTTCTTATTTCTTTTGCAATCAAAGTAATACTTTTCTTTGCTTTCTGCTCTTTTTAACTAAACTCAAATCCTTTTGTTTGCTTGATTTATTTGTTATATTTGTAAATAATTAATCGTTAGTTAATTAATTAAACAACAAATACTTGTTACCGAACTTTTACGACTTATCATTATAAGCCCCCACCAGATCCCACCGTTACAACGCCAGTGCTGTCGCGGACGATGGGCACACTGACGGTGCAGGTAGAGATTGATGGGCGTGTCGATACGGGGATGATGATATCTGTGACACTGTGATTGTGCCGAGCAGCTAAAGGCAGAAAAGTATAAGAAGAATTGACAGGCAATACTTATAGTGACGCAAATTAACAAACATATTATTTTGCAGGTCAATCGCCAAGGAAAGACGAGCCACCACCAAGAGCCAGACCGAAAGAATCACGAATTCATATGTCGCGCCGGATATAAAACTGTAAAAAGCCGCCAGAGCGCGCTGCGCCGGAAACGCGATGCGTGTGAGTAGGAGGCCGAGCGCGGCATTCACGTGTGGAACACGAGTGAGCGCGGACGAGTAACTTTTTTTTGCGAGATCTTTTCCCTGCCGAGCGAGTTGAGGCACGTGCGAGTGAGACAGAGAGTGAGGAGTGAAAAGTACCTGCGAGTACCGTGAGGAATTGTGTAAGAGAGGCGAGAGTGAACAAAGCAGTGAGGAAAGAGAGAGAGATTAACAAGTGCAGAAGTGTCGTGTGTGTGGAAAGCCGGGTACGAAACCGAGACTTTGGTCCAGGACCACCAGCCGCGACATCCACCAGTGTCGACCACCGTCGGGGCCCAAGCCGGACTACAGCCCAGCCGGGAGGTTTTTGCCAGAGCCGGATCATCATCACTAATTGTTTCGGTACGGTAAACATTATTTGCGAGGTGTGCGAGAGAGAGAGTGTATGCGAGTAGAACAAAAGCCGGTTGAGTTGCGCAAATCATTAAATTAAATTTTAACCCAATTATCAAAATAAATAACATAAAATAAATTTCTATTTATTTTTCTTTTCTACCCTGTGTTGCCTTCCTTTTCCCTTTTGTATTTTTCGCGTACGGCCCAGTCAGAGCCCACGCGTTCATCGAGCGGCGGTGGCAGGGCCTCGAAAAGCCACCGTGTCGCAATTGGCATCACCCTTGTGGGAACGCGAAGAAAGGCAACACATTAGAGTCGGAGTGCATGTGAGTGAATGACTAGAAAATAAGTTTAAACAAAAGTCGGTTCTTCCAAAAGTCGGAACGAAAAGAACGTACGCCGCCATTCGTGCGCGAACGTGTCGGGCAGTTTCGTGGAATCACGAGGCACGCCGTCACAGCGAACGCGCATAGCCGGGAAAAGACCGAAACACAACCACTCCAGTGGCATGCCAGAGTCGTGCATACGTGTAGAGATACGGACTACGCCTGAATACACGCGCCGCGTTTGACTTTTAGCCAAAACAAGCGCGGACCTGTTCGGACCGTATTCACAGCGATCAGAGTCGAACGTTCGAGTAGTTTCGCGAAGGATCGAGACTTACACGAAAACTTATTTTTACTAACAAACGACTAGCCGGATTCGTAGAAACGCGCAATTTCGTGGCACCGACAGATCACGTACGCACGCACAAGTAGCGAAGCGGCAGTGCCGTTTCGGCGAATACCGCCAGTAAGCTGCGCCAGAAAGTTTTCCCTCTTTCGGCGTATCAATATTTTTTTCCTAACAGCGAACACGATCCCACAAGCCAGACGAACGACTTACGCCAGAGTCCCAATGTCGTACGAGTTATTTATGCCAGATTTCTCGGACGCATATCGATACATATAGATCGATTGATATCTCCTACATTCGTGCCAGTATCATTGAACATATAGACCGAACGACAGTAAATAAGCCATCGCGCGAAGCCACGCTCATCATGGCCGACCCCGCAGATTACTGAACTATTTGATGACGGCGCGAGACAATCGTGCGTTGAAGCGTCAGATTCTAGCTCTGCCTCACACTGAAGTTGTGACTGAACTCCGCCGAATGAGAAAGAGCCTGGACGGATCGCTCCGAGTGCTACAAGAGAGATTACTGCGCGCAAAATTGCGCGAGAGCGAACACATCCGCGCATATGTACCGTGGTACCCAGCGGACGACGTTTTCGCCAGTCGCGACCGAAGCAAATAGAGGCATTTCTTCGACAAACGCAGCTGTGCGAAGAGACAGCTCAGCGCACGCGAACGATGTCAGCGAGACTGCGGCAGCCGAATTCATAGGAGCTTGTCACAAATGCCAGCGTGTCGGACACAGAGCGTCGGACTGCCCCGAGGTGCGTTTTTATAATTGCAATGAAAATGGTCATCTCTCGAGGAACTGCACAAACTGTCCGACGAAGCCGCCGGTAGCTTGCCAGTTTTGTAATGCGCCGAACATAACATTTTTAACGTGCCCGGCCTGCAGCACGCTACGCGAGAAAATGCAGGAAAACTCGAAACCGGGAGAACAACAGTCAAGCCCGTAAACGTTCTCCCGATAACATCGATACGGGACAGAGTGACGCCGACAGAGCCAGAAAAGTCGCTGAACACACAACTCGCACAGCCGGTAGAGCAGACGACGACGTTGTCTGTACATAAAATGCCCGAGTACAGTCGTCGCTCATGCCAGTCGGATAGACGATATCATTGACTTAGCCAGTATATGCAGCGAAAACAGACTTTTCATTGCCGTACAAATCGAACGTGAGAATGTCTCGGCGCTGATCGATCCAGGCGTGACGGGAACTTTACTAGGACCGAGACTCGCCCACTGACTCAGTGCGAAGCTCAAACCGAGCTCGACACTAGTCCGATCGGCCAACGGTAAAATTAGTCGAGCACTCGGAGCCGTGAAAATGACGTTCAGCGTGAACGATAGGTCGGTGATATTGAATTGTAAAGCGGTGCGAGAGATCGAACATGACATGATACTAGGTATGGATCTTGGTCGAGCGTTGGATGCAGACTTGCGTTTAGGTCGAAGACTGTGGCGAGGCAACGAAGGGCCCTGGCACGAATGCAGCGCGGACACGAGCACTGCGATACCGAGCTTATTCGTTGAGTGTGCTGCACTGAAAGTCATCGACGGTGAACACAGAGAAGCCATGATGAAATTAGTCGAACAGATACTCGCTCAGCGCCGAACACCTGCCGGAAAAACTGATCTGATCGAACATCATATCAAATTAATTGACGATGTGCCGATCAAACTGAAATTACGCCGGATGTCGCCAGTCATGTGGCAGACTGCAAAAACAATAGTCAAGAAGTGGGAGAAAGAAGGTGCAATTGAAAGATCAGCCAGCGATTATTGCAGCGCGCCCGTGCTTGTACGTAAGCAAAATTCGGATGAGTTTCGGATGTGTATCGATTTTAGAGAAGTAAACAAGAAAACCATAAAAGACGCCTATCCAGTGGCCAGCATGGACACCGTTCTCGATAAGTTGAGAAGAGCCAGGTATATCTCTAAAATCGACCTCAAAGCCGCCTATCACCAAATACCCGTGGAAAAAAGCAGTCGTAAATATACTGCTTTCGCCGTAGCCGGATCGGGCCTATGGCAGTTTTGCAGGTTACCTTTTGGTTTAGTCAATGCGCCAATGACATTTTGCCGGTTAATTGATCACTTGTTCGGGCCAGAATACGAGCCGCACGTTTTTTACTATCTCGATGACATAATAGTCGTCACCGAGGACGCAGACGCTCACCTCGAGTGGCTCGAAAAGGTGTTGCGTCGTCTGACAGACGCCGGGCTCGAAGTCAACATGGACAAGTGCGAGTTCTTCTGCTCTTGTGTGAAGTATTTAGGATATATGCTTGATCATGAGGGCCTCCGCATCGATCCAGATAAATTACGGCCGATATTGGAGTATCCAACGCCAGACAACGTGAAGCAACTACGCCGATTTTTGGGAATCGTCGGATGGTACGCTCGTTTTATCGAAGACGTGTCGAGCGTGAAGATACCTTTGCTACGACTGCTACGCCAGGAACAGCCGTGGGTCTGGGGAGAGGAGCAAAGAGAAGCATTCGATGCGTTAAAACGAGCATTGACAGTTGCGCCTGTATTAGCCAGACCAGACTTCGCCAAGCCGTTCATCATACAATGAGACGCGAGAGTTAAATTATCTGTTGATAATGTTTTGTTTCCGAAGTAGGAATTGATAGGATAACTTTATAACTTTATTTATGAAGTTAATTAATCAGTACTTTTATTTAACGTCTTTACTTGACGAGATCCAAGATAGAACTGATTGTCTGTCGGAGACAACTTACATATGATGTACAAGTTGGCGACGATCAATGAATTTTACATTCCTTTACCATTGTTAATTATGTTTATAACATGTATACGAAGAAGTCCCAATATAACTTACAATAGCCATAAATCAATATATCGATTATAAATAATAAAAGAATAATATGAGTATAAATGATATAAGATTAATATTAATATAATATATATTGTAAAGAATAGTTATTATTATATAACTCGAGCGGCATCGCAAACGGAGCAGTACTTGTACAAGAAGATGCTGATGGCGAACACCCGATTGTATACCTCAGCCGAGTCTTGACAGCGCCGGAACGAAACTATAGTACCTCAGAAAAGGAGTGTTTAGCGATACTCTGGGCTATAAAGAAATTACGTCCGTACGTCGAGGGCTACGAGTTCAACGTCATCACCGATCACAGCGCGTTACAATGGCTCCGCAATTTAAAGGACCCTACGGGTCGACTTGCCCGTTGGGCGTTAGAAATGCTGCAGTGGAACTTTCGAGTGATACATCGGAAGGGTGCATTGATGAAAGTCGCCGATGCACTATCACGCCTGAATGAGTCGGAAGAAATCGGTCGGAAGAAAGGAGAAGTAAGCCGTAGACAGAAAAAACGCCAGAGAAACCACGCCAGATAAAAACCAACGAAATTGCGCCAGAATAAAAAGTAAGTAAATGTCAATAAGCTGCTCGGTATCAGGTACCCGGTGAATCGACATGCAAGTCCAAGGGTTGAACTGCAGTCTGGCAGGGAGGACTGTGACACTGTGATTGTGCCGAGCAGCTAAAGGCAGAGAAGTATAAGAAGAATTGACAGGCAATAAGAAATGAGTGACGCATATTAACAAACATATTATTTTGCAGGTCAATCGCCAAGGAAAGACGAGCCGCCGCCAAGAGCCAGACCGAAAGAATCACGAATTCATATATCGCGCCGGATATAAAACTGTAAAAACCCGCCAGAGCGCGCCGCGCCGGACACGCTATGCGTGTGAGTAGGAGGCCGAGCGCGGCATTCACGTGTGGACCACGAGCGAGCGCGGACGAGTAACTTTTTTTTGCGAGATCTTTTCCCTGCCGAGCGAGTTAAGGCACGTGCGAGTGAGACAGAGAGTGAGGAGTGAAAAGTACCTGCGAGTACCGTGAGGAAGTGTGTGAGAGAGGCGAGAGTGAGCAAAGCAGTGAGGAAAGAGAGAGAGATTAACAAGTGCAGAAGTGTCGTGTGTGTGGAAAGCCAGGTGCGAAACCGAGACTTTGGTCCAGGACCACCAGCCGCGACATCCACCAGTGTCGACCACCGTCGGGGCCAAAGCCGGACTACAGCCCAGCCGGGAGGTTTTTGCCAGTAAACATTATTTGCGAGGTGTGCGAGAGAGAGAGAGAGTGTATGCGAGTAGAACAAAAGCCGGTTGAGTTGCGCAAATCATTAAATTAAATTTTAACGCAATTATCAAAATAAATAATATAAAATAAATTTCTATTTATTTTTCTTTTCTACCCTGTGTTGCCTTCCTTTTCCCCTTTGTATTTTTCGCGTGAGGCCCAGTCAGAGCCCACGCGTTCATCGAGCGGCGGTGGCAGGGCCTCGAAAAGCCACCGTGTCGCATATCATACTCGAAGCAGACTTTAAAAATTTGTGGCAAGTTGACACGTGTACGAGCGAACAACAGTGGCGAGTGCGTGGTGGACCGTAGCATGATTTTTATGCACTAAACGACGCGGCATTAGATATCTTCGTGGAATGCGCGGGATTATAAGTCGCGAGCGTAAATGAAATTTATGCGATCGGTGAAGTATTTGAGCGTGTGTACTAGACCGGGTCGTTTTTGCAAAAAATTTTTGTATCGCCTGGGCTCATGGCTGAACTGAAAGTTCATGGTTTCAGATGAAAAAAAGAGGGCTGCAGAAGTCAAAAAAGTGATCGGAACTGGTGTCGATAGGCTGTTGACGTTTAAAAACGTGCTTCGAAAATTTAGCATAATCGCTCTGAAAATGGAAATAATATAATTGATTGCTAACATTGCTCAGAAGGTAAAATTTATGTCGACAAGACGTTCTTATACGCATTTTTATGTGTAGAATCGAATTCCGTAGTCAGTTTTGACCTAGGAGGACGATTTCATTGAAAAAAATACACTTTTTCGATATCTTTATTCTGCGTAAAAAAAAATCGTCTTGTAAACGTTAAAAAATATACAGAAAAAATTTAGAAAATTTTTTGACACTGCTGAAATTTAGGATTTTTTATGACGATTTCAACGGTATATATTAGTATGAGCTTAAAGATTATTTCGATACCAAAATCAACGATTTTATCCCGAAGAACGACATGAAAAATTGAAAAATCGAAAAGCATATTTGTTTCGTCAAGAAAATGGCTGAGTATAATCACTCATGAAAAAAATTGCATGCAATTATCTGATAGGTTGTTTTCTCACTTTCCAACGCCGTTTACCGATTTAAATTAATGAATGCCGAGGCTGCTTGCGCGGCCTCTACTTACATTACTTCCGCTTCAAAACGAATTCAAGTTTAATTTAAATTTTCAATTTAGTTTTTATAATTTTGAGCTTAAGGTTCGGTTCACTAACAAATTTGTAGTTATATTTACGTAAGTTTATAAAAATAAGTGTACCAGAACACTACGACTTAAGATTTACGATTGTAGACATGTGCGCGAAGCTATACAATAACTCGAGTTATTATTTGACCGATCAACACGCATAAAAACGCAACGCGCGAGCGAGAGACAGAGACGCAGAAATACACAACGCTACATTGTACGTTTCATAGACATGAGTGCTGACTGCCGAGTACTGCTAGCCCGTGCTGGGCGTGTCGCAGCAGAAGCGAGCAAGCAGTCACTCGATACTGCCTGGCGTCGACCAATCACGGCGCGAGAAGCAAACAGACGCTACTGAGACTAAAAACCTACGATTATCGCGCTCACTCGCTCGCTCGTTTTTCACGGATTCACTAGCCTACCCAATGAGCCATAAGATGTTACACATCAAAATTTCGCAAGATTCGCTGAGGTACAGTGATTTTTGTACGGTACGTTTTTTTAAGCTTAAGATTCAACAATCGGAAAAGCTTGTTTTTCGATAAATGTTGTTTGCTCAGAATTATTTAATTTTAAGCTAAAAAAATGCATCGTACAAAAATAGCTTTATCTCAGCGAATCTTGGGAATTTTTTAAATCGTTAAACGGCGCACACTGTTACTTTTAGCGCAGAAATTGGACAAAATCAATTTTCCGACGCTAAAAGATAGCTAAAATAATGAGGGTGGCGTCATTTGAAAAGGAATTGCATGTACTTTTTGGGAAAAATGGTCCCGAATGGATTTCCAAGAGTCCACATCCCTAAAAAACGCCCGAAGCATGAGTTTTTTCCCTTATTTTTCTTATTTTTGACCGGCGTTTCATGGGAACTGATTATGATGAAAGTCTATATATTTTCTTCAAATGTAGAGAAAAATACCTTTATTTTCGTTTTTTAACGTGTTCCCAGGTGCTTTGTACTGAAAACTAGCTAAATTAATTGTTTACGGTAAATAACGTTAAAATCGCATCTTTTTTGCACCGAATAGAGCTCTGAAATCATCAAATCTGTCATATTTCTGATTTCACAGGACCCAGGAAATAACAGGTAGTTGCTCTTGACGTCCACTGAGATCATGGCAGCAAGTGTTTATTGGACCACGAATGCATATTTTAAAGAATAATAAAAGTAATCGACAAATTTCTAATATATGATAAGTAATTCTTATCATTTAGCGTGCAAAACACGCTATGTTTTTCATCATTTTGTTCATTTCAGCTGTAATCTTCAATTTTGTTTTTTCTTCACTGTTTATGAATGCATAAAGATCCATAATTGATAAAAAATGAAAAAAAAATTTTTAAGGATTTTCCCTCATATATCCCATATATAATGCTTGTGCGCGGAGGTGTTATTTGTTTACATCTTGCAATGATGTACCAAATACCTCATAGAACTACCAAAACATCTCGCCAGACACACCCATTCGTACTGTATTATAAGACGTGTTATCTATAATGTCTAAGATGCTAGTGCGTGGAGTAGCTGTGTTTACATGTAGCTTGCACGTATGTGAGCTATGTCAAAATAGCAAAACAATACATTTGAAGAGTTCATCGATTTCATTTAATGTGTTCATCGATCGAGCTAACTACGTCGATTTTCCGAGGAGACAGCTCTCGCGAAGTTTGTGCGCGACTATGTGAAGTATATATGGTGAGTCAGTGCGATGATGCACCAGAACGACCGCGCGACTGTATCGCAAGTGTAGGTGTACAGTTTTCAGCATTAAACTAATGTTAATACAATTGGTAGTCATTAGTTTGAAATAAAAAAAATTTCGCATTATCACCAGATCGTACGCAGTTTATCCTATGCAGCGTCTATTAGCTGCAGCAACTGATGCCACCGATGTGTTCATTGATCGAGCTAACTACGTCGATTTTCCGAGTAGATAGCTCTCGCGAAGTTTGTGCGCGACTATGTGAAGTACATATGGTGAGTCAGTGCGATGATGCACCAGAACGACCGCGCGATTGTATCGCAAGTGTAGGTGTATAGTTTACATTATTAAACTAATGTTAATACAATTGGTAGTCATTAGTTTAAAATAAAAAAAATTTCGCATTATTACCCATGCCTACATAGTTTGTCCTATGCAGCGTCTATTAGCTGCAGCAACTCATGTCATCGATGTGTTCATCGATCGAGCTAATTACGTCGATTTTCCGAGGAGATAGCTCTCGCGAAGTTTGTGCGCGACTATGTGAAGTATATATGGTGAGTCGGTGCGATGATGCACCAGAACGACCGCGCGACTGTATCGCAAGTGTAGGTGTACAGTTTTCAGCATTAAACTAATGTTAATACAATTGGTAGTCATTAGTTTGAAATAAAAAAAATTTCGCATTATCACCAGATCGTACGCAGTTTATCCTATGCAGCGTCTATTAGCTGCAGCAACTCATGTCATCGATGTGTTCATCGATCGAGCTAACTACGTCGATTTTCCGAGGAGATAGCTCTCGCGAAGTTTGTGCGCGACTATGTGAAGTATATATGGTGAGTC
>NW_019640855.1:62898-72977 GCF_000599845.2 Trichogramma pretiosum | reverse complement strand
CTCTTTTCAAATCTGGCGTCAGATTTACGATATATGCAACCGTTTTAAAAATACATTTGTTTAAACAAAAAAAAACGTGGTTTTTGAACATTTTTTCTCAAAATGATCGTTTTTTTCACCACGATTACGCATTCGGATCGGCTTGAAACTCTGGATCTGGTGGCATACAGGCCTAAACTAAAAGTTAGCGGCGTTGGTTCATCCAGATTCAAGATGGCAGCCACCAAAACAGCTGATTGTAGCCGAAAATGTAAAAGAAAGCTTTGGTATTTTTTTATTCGGTAAGAATGGACTCTACGAAAAAATTTTATAAGACAAAAAGTGTTTAGAATTGATAAAAGAATACGTATAAATTTTTTTAGAATTTTTCGGATGATTTTGAAAATTTTTGGATATGGATATTTTATAAAAATTTTCAAAATCATCCGAAAAATTCTGAAAAAATTTACACGCGTTCTTTGATCAATTCTAAGCACTTTTTGTTCTATAATATTTTTTCGTACAGTCCATTCTTACTGAGTAAAAAAACGCCAAAGCATTATAACTTGTACAGTAGCGTCCTGTAGTGCATATTTTTTTACTGGATAAAAATAGACTGTACGAAAAAATGTTATAGAACAAAAAGTGCTTAGAATTGATCAAAGAACGCGTGTAAATTTTTTCAGAATTTTTCGGATGATTTTGAAAATTTTTATAAAATATCCATATCCAAAAATTTTCAAAATCATCCGAAAAATTCTAAAAAAATTTATACGTATTCTTTTATCAATTCTAAACACTTTTTGTCTTATAAAATTTTTTCGTAGAGTCCATTCTTACCGAATAAAAAAATACCAAAGCTTTCTTTTACATTTTCGGCTACAATCAGCTGTTTTGGTGGCTGCCATCTTGAATCTGGATGAACCAACGCCGCTAACTTTTAGTTTAGGCCTGTATGCCACCAGATCTAGAGTTTCAAGCCGATCCGAATGCGTAATCGTGGTGAAAAAAACGATCATTTTGAGAAAAAATGTTCAAAAACCACGTTTTTTTTGTTTAAACAAATGTATTTTTAAAACGGTTGCATATATCGTAAATCTGACGCCAGATTTGAAAAGAGCGATAAAAATCCCATAAAATATTGTATTTCCACATTAATTTAACTACGTTTTCATGAAAAAATAACGCGTGGAAAAATAAGTCAAAAATAGGGTCTCTTGGTATCAGACGGGTTAATAATATTTTGTATGAATTTTTACACGAGTTGTGTATGATTTATTTATTTGCGTTTAGCTGCACGGGAAGTTGTTGGTTTTTTTGTACATGGATAATTTGGATCGTTTTGTAAGCAAACTTGTAAATTGTTAGGTGAAATAAAATTGTACATGGCGTCCACAATATTATTATATATCATACAATTAATTACTCGTTTGCAACTTTTGCTTGCAATCAAATCTTTCCACATTACTGTACATTCATTATGTAAAATATCTGAGCTCCACGGTTTGACCCACTGAATTGATACTTTTGACATGTAATTTAGTAGTCGTAGTTTACGCTTCCCTTTCACTATTAAACAACGCAAATTAACAATTACGCTGCCATCTTCACTTGTCGAGTAGTTTACTACGATGGCTGGCCACCAGCAATGACCGCTGAATAGGACCAGTATTAAGTTCCCAGTTTGCAAATAATTTCGTTGTTCATTATTATTAGAAGTATTAGCCGGTGTTGGGACGATATCATCGTTTTGACCTTTGTCATCAAGATGATCATCGAAAAGTAGTGCCCCATCTGTCGGTATGAAGTGTTGATCTGGGGGCTCGGGAATATTTAAAGTAGTATTTTCTTCAGGGTCGTTTGAAGAATTCCGATGAAATGTACTGCAAACAAATAAATTATGTTTTATATTAACAATTTTGCGATTGTACAATTAATCATGTATGTATTATTTAGAAATGAAATTATACCTTTTGGAAGGTACAGATACGTTTTCTGGTGATTGCAATTGAGTAATTTTCTTCATCAAGTTTTGTAATTCTGGCGACATTGCAGATTTTGCTGGAGAATTACTTGGCAAAATTTCATTAGTAAATCTGAAAAACACGTTTAATTACGAAAGTAATGAATTTTCGATTCCCCCAATGTACAGTACAAAATAATTAGTGTCACAGGAATTTGATTATTGCGATTTAAAAAAATGTAATCTTATAGAGGTCAGCTGTGTTGCAGACGCAATAATGAACAAAGGGCCAATTAAACGTTATAATTGTAACTTACGTCGTATTTGAGGAAATTTCATTAGGTCTGTCAATTTGTCGATTATCAGTAAAGTCCGAATCTTCTTCAGAACTAGTGTATACAACTCGTGCCCTTTTTTTCCTGGGTTGAATACCTGCATCGGTAGTTTTACCATCAACACGTGTACGTTTCTGTAGTGACCGCGATCGTGGTACTCCCGTAGCTCGTAACGCCATCAAACCGGTGTCCAAGTGTATGCCTGGGCCTTTTTTCAAATTGGCACGATATGCGACGATGACGGGATTGCGCCAAGGCTCTGTATACGTCATCTGGCAAAAAAGATATGTTGCAGCTTCCACATCTAAAATATCATCCAAACCGTAAAATTCTGGATACGAGCTCAATGCCATCATTTCAGCTCGCGTATTGATGTTGCTGCAAACAGATTTTAATCGATCTAATTCGGATTGAATAAGAAGTCTTGGATATTTTAAACGAGAAATTTGAAGGTCATTTTCTGGCGTTGGAAGACATTTGAGATTCTTTTCTGATCGTTGCATAATATGCAAATGCACGATCGTTTCCAATTGCGTCCCAGTCAACGGTTTGCCAAATCGTACATGTTCCCAACATTGTTCCATTATGGGGTCGGTGCGGTCTCGATATCGTGCCAATAATTCGTGCCTTATACAAAACATTTCATAAATAAAGACAATAAAAGTATAATATTTATGATAATGTATTGGACAGTGCAGGTAAGAGACTTCATTTAAAATCAAATTAATTGTTCGAGCTAACTACGCTGAATTTCCAAAGAGTTGGCGCTCGCGAGGTTGTTGTGCGACTAGATAAAGTATATACGGCGCGTCAGGGGGTCTATCGCGGTAAGCTCACGTATAACTGACGCACGAAGAGCACCCGTGAGATGTTTCCGATGTTACATTATATAATTGAGCGTTAGCTCATGCATCTCACGGGTGCTCTTCGTGCGTCAGTTATACGTGAGCTTACCGCGATATACCCCCAGTGCAGCGATGCACTGTAACGATCGCGCGACTGTATGGCAAGTGTAGGTGTACAGTTTCTCGTCATTTAACCAACGGTAACATAATTTGTATCTATTAGTTCAAAATAAAAAAAAACAGGAAAGACATAAGTTCATATCTTTACGTACCTGTCGTAGATTACTTTTACTATGTAATAAGTTGACGAAAAAACGTAAGCGGTTATCCACGGTAGATACCAGCCTAGAGTTAAATTTAAAAGTGTTTGAACAGATTTGTCTGAGATGTTATTTATATCGGTTTTATGGCAGTGAGCCACGGCGTCGTCGACTAGGCCTTCGTGTTCCGGTTTCATCTGCGGCAAAGCTTTTCCATAAGCGTGTTTAAGACACGTGTAGTCATTTCTTGACATCTCGTTCAGCGATGCCATATCCACGAATTTGTACGGTCCCAAAGATCTGCGTAAAGCTTCCGCGATACGATAGGCTCTCAAAGGCAGACCGATTAGTGCATTGCGATGGAAATATGGGGAAAGATATTTATGTACAGTAGTTTTATCGGTAACCTTTAACGCTATCTGTGATGTTGCAGCACGCCCCACACGACGAAATTTTGTCTGCTTTATGGCAGATGGCAAATTTTTCGATTTACTGCGATTCCTGGGGACGTTCTTGCCTACTGCATCTTCAGCGTCGGTCGATTCGATAGCAGCTGGTTCAGAATGTAGCGGTGCACCTGGCAGTGATTGCTCATTGGATGCCAGCGAACGTCCTCGACCTATTCCTGGACCAACTGCTCGTCCTTTACCCACTGTTGTATTTTTTCCTGCCATGATTCTACTTTTGGATAGTGAACAAATAAAAAATTGACGAATTACAACTAGGAATTTAATAATGTAATTGCCAAAAATTGGAACTATAATAATTTCACAAAAATTTAGACGAAACGTTAATATGTTTCCCACCGACTAAAATGTACAGCTGTAATAACGTAGCTTCAATTAGTTGTTGTCAATGGTGATTTGAAATATAGTAGGATGTATATTGTATCGACTCGAAGTTGGTGTTTATACAGATAATGACTAAATAAGATAAGTACATTATGAAGACGAAAGAACTTGTCAAAGTTGTAATTTTGGAATGTTATTGATATTATGTATTTTGAACTATGTATGCATAAATCATACGTCGTAGAGGAAAAAAATACATAAATATTTAAATGTATACGGTAAAATAGAGAGGTTTTTGGAAGGACGGAAGAGAAATAGTCTACGAAATAAGCAGAATTCATAAATATTTATTATTTATTTAAACCATAACAATGTACAAATTCACTTATAGCCGGTTCTTGTAGTATACTACTGAGTGAAAATATAAAGCAATAAAACGATAATTATTAATTAATATGTTATTTATAAAAATCGTTTAGCGTTACAATTTATGTTAATATTTATCATATTACATTAGTACTCGTGGATAAGCGGTACATAATATGTGCATACAATGAAGAAATTAATTTTCATTTATATTGTTTGCTATAGTATTGCAATACAATAATTCTTCTTCACTTAAAGCGTCGCGGTAAACAGAGGTTGGTCCGCGAATTATTGCCTTTTTTATAGTTTTAAATTGACGCGTTTGAAAACGGCCTTGTTTTATTATAGCTAAATAGGCAACTTTCAGTTGATCATATGGAACATTAATATGAGAAAATAACTTTATTAAAAAAATTTTATCGATTATGGAAAAATTTGTCGTATGCGATTGATAAGAATAATTATTTAAAGACGCACGACAACGTAGCCAAAAATCGTTATACATTACTGAAAAAGTATCTGCTAAGTTAAGAAATATTTCATTTTGTTGAATGACGTTATTCGTATTCATGTATTCGTTCATAAGTCGCCGAAGAAGTACGCAAACATTTTGCGCTTGTTGCCCGGACATAGCACGTGCTTCGTTGATTTCAACATTGCGAACATTGTTGCGTAGATGTGGTTTCATAAATGACATGTAATTACGGGTAGATTCCGAAACCCATTCGTATTCACCATCGTCGCCCTGAAACGAAAATGAATCTTTGCTGAGATAAATGTAACATATTGTTAATGTAGTTAATGCGATCGTACAAAAAAACATTACGTGCATCATATACATATAATTGAAATACTAATTTAAACATAAATGTAATCTTCCCTTATCAATTACATGTATGCAGCAAGGAATGTGCAAAAATAATTTGAAGTACACGAACATAAAAGTAATAGTAATGTATCATATACCCGTAAAATACAGTCCATTTCTCAGGTAAACTGCAAACAAAATTTGATAACCGCTGGTAACGGACTGTCGCCCGGAATAATTTCATTTATCAATGCACGAATAGCTGGTTCTGAAGTAGGTTGTCTAACACGTATCAAATGAAGTGGCCATTGCCGTCGTAATTCGGCTATATTTTCATTTCTTGCAGTAAGCCATTGACGTAATGAAGTCCACATTGAATGATAAGTAACATATCTTACATATTTATCCCAGTTCGGTCTATTCTTTTCAGTTCGTAAATATATGTTAAACGACTGCAAAAATTGAAATATGATGAATGAATGATCTGAGTAGTAATACATTGATTAATATAAATACCTGATTTGGAATCAACTGTTTCTCAGAATTCCATTGCAGCACCATTATATTCATCAAGTTGGAACCGACTTCAAACTCCTGCGTATTGTATATTATATATTTTTCTCTCACCATCTCATATATCAATTGTGCTATCATTGGTTTAGGTAATGCACAATAATGTCCGTACCAATTATTACTTGCATATAATGGTTCTTGACTTGTTGTTGTTTCTTCCCCGCACAATAATAACAAT
The DNA here is from genome assembly GCF_000599845.2 of Trichogramma pretiosum. Lineage (NCBI taxonomy): Eukaryota > Metazoa > Arthropoda > Insecta > Hymenoptera > Trichogrammatidae > Trichogramma > Trichogramma pretiosum. The sequence continues at coordinate 66,879 of NW_019640855.1, read as the reverse complement.
AAAGCATTCATCGTTAATTTATCGATTTCTCGAAAAATAGCTGAGAAAACATTCAATGCATCAGTAATCCGCAAAACAGGTTTGTTATGATTTTCCTGACAATTAATACACGAAATTAAACAATTTTCAGCGTTATGCCCAGATTTAGCATAATATTTTTCAATGTGTGCATGTATGCAAGCAGTACTGTTTTCAAACATCATAACTAATTCAAAAAAATCGTTTCTTCGTATTGTGCGCTTTGCCGTCTCTTCTGCGGCATTTCTATTTTTTTTTTACGCCGCGTAATCGACATGCTATTCCATTGATGATAATCGCTAAACGAATACAACATAATGGAATGAGAAGATTGGCCGGCGCGACCTGCTCGACCAGCCATTTGAACGTACAAACCAATAGAATCAGTCAAATCATAATGTATAATAAGATTAGTTCGTTTATTATTTACTCCTAATCCAAATGCACTAGTAGCCACTATTATACGAACGGTGCCCAGCATCCAATCAGTCATCGCAGCAAAATTATCGTCAGGTGTTTGTTTTCCTGTGTAGCGTCTTACAGAATATCCATTATTTTCTAAATGCCTAGCAAGCGATCGAACAGTTTTACATGTATAGCAGTATATGATTGTTGTAGCGTTTTCAAAACATTCCAATTGCAAGATTTGAAGTATAATCTTCAGTCGACTCACTCGTATGTATCCCATACGATTCGACACATTTACCGGAGTATCAAGCAACTCAAACGATACCTCATCAAGACGTACAACGTCCAAATATATGTTAGTACGACGCAACGGTTCTGGAACAATGTCGATTAACATAGATGTAACTAAACTATCAGAAACGTCATGAAAGACTATTGAAATTTAACATTGTAAATTATTTGTATGACTAATGTAATCGTGCAAAATTATTATTTATCGTATGATAGAATAGTGTCTTACCTCGATATATTTTCAACGAGTTTATGTCGAGCTGCACTACATTAATTATTGATTTTATTTCTGCGGTGGAAAGCGTGGCAGAATAAAATGACATACGTACATTTTGGCACACTTGCGCGATAATCTGAGCCGCCTCGATATAAGTGTCACGGAATGTGTAACCCCATGTTACTAAACAATGTGCTTCATCAAATACTATACGCTTTAAATAATCTATGTGACACAAATGTTCTAATGCTGGTATTACTCCGGCGGTGCGAACAATGGATTCTGGAGTCGTTATTATGACCTTCACATTCGCTAATATTATTTCGTTGACGGAGCGGAGTGACTTATTGTCCAACGCATTCCTCCCACTGGACCATTGAATACAATTAATCTAAAGTTGTATAGTAATGACAATAAAATTAGATCTAAAATTATTTGATATATATTAATTATATTGTATTAATGTAATTGTTACCTTAGCATCATTCATAATATCCAGTTGGTCTCTAATTAAGCTTCGTAAAGGCGATATTAAAAGTATGCAACCATCAGATAATGCAGCAGATATTTGGTAAATTAAACTTTTGCCTGATCCAGTTGGCCTTACTATTATATTGTGAAAATCCGATAATTCGCAGATAATCAAATTTTCCTGATCACGACGCGGTAAAAACCCAAAAAATCTTTCAGTTATACGACGAATAACCAAACGATTTTCGTCTACATTATTGTGATCATCCTCTATGTTTAACATGGCAGGATTGAATGATTGTGCATATAAATCTTATTAACTAAATGAATAATTATTCTTATAATACAAATTAAACATGCATTACACAAACACGGCTGGTACGTATTTATTGTTGCATCGATGACAATAATGTTGCACGTAGGCTTTCTCATTAGCTACATACAAAAATCCGTTATCTTTGTCGTGCGTTTCACCGTATGGGCAATCTCGAACATAAAACGGCCAAACATACCCTCCTCGACTTGTTACAAGTTGTCGCTTAAACACAGCGCGTGGGGCATATTTGAGAAATCTTTGTTGTGCTGCTGCGAACTTGTCGCGAATACCTTGCGGAATCAATACGTTATGAAGTGGTAATTCGGGGTTATCGAGATAAATATTTTTTGATTGCACATTCGATGCTACAAAGTTACTTGGAACGTCCCGTTTATTAATGCAAAATATTTCGTATTTACGCGTTATAAACGAGAAGGTCTGAATATTGCAATTTTCTACATTCGTATCGTAAAATTGCAAAAATCTACTGGATCCGAATTTACTATTATCGACCATACGAAATTGTTGATTCAATTTATAAACAGAAAAATCTATACAACAATCACGTAACGGAATATCTGCTTCCTGATGTGTATTATTGTTTTCAGGTTGTTGTTGCTTAATAATTACAGAATCTATGCCTTCATCTTGCGTACAATTGTCAGAATTCCAATCTGCCAAGGCCAATGACACTGAAACATTGATAACAAAGAACATATTTAGTCGCATGAACATGTCATCACACAAAACAAATAATTAATGTAATAATGTTATTAAATTAACTTTTTTATTACTTTCACTCATCGGTTTCAATCATTCATACATACTAGGAATAAACATACTAGCATACAGGCCTTGAATATAATAATGAACGACGCGCCAATTTCAATACGCACGCAAAATATTTCATGATTAACGAATGTCTCACTGGTATAGTAAAATTTTTCTTGACGCAACTGTTTCACGAATCTCGTTGCACGCTATCGCGTTCTTGACACACAAGAACCAAAATTTGTGTCCAATATTTCAAAATTCAAGGCTTGTATCAATAATAACAGCGCGACATGTTGATGCAATAAAATAACATACGAATGATGGTTACAAGTTATGAAAATTAAAAGAGAAACAATCAATACAACAAATTAAAAAAAAAAAATACCCCTGACGCTCCAACAGCTAGCCAAATTATATAATATTTTTTAAACACTATGAAGAAATCACATGTAAACAGATTGGGTGCTAATAAACGTCAACGCGATCCTAGACATCGTCAGATAGTTTCACGTCAGGGTTGGTTGCGTTTTCCCTTATTAAGTTCATATTTTTTGCGTCTGCATTTACATTTGAGTTGTTACGTGCACTACGCGCTGTATTAAAGTAACACACTCAACATTACATTAACGAACACAAAATTGAACAATTGGACATGCAACTGGACTACAAGTACAACGCAAATACTTACATGAGTCACTCAACGATCCTAGGTTGAATGAATTAGTTTTATCCAATGCTGTTTCCTTGGCGCTTGATGATAAGCACAGATTTTTGTATTCGGCAGTATTTTGTATTTCTGGAGTACATAAGAAATCTTGAAATTTGTTCATAAAGTGACTTAATGGATGATAAGTTCCGTCACTTATCCACATTAATTCTGCCGTGCCTTTGATGACACGCACAATTATATGTTGAGAAAATTTCACATCCGATGAAGAGTCGAGTATTACATAATGTATATCCGTAAACTCGATTTCTTGTGATATTAAGAATAATTGTACCAAATGTATCAAAGAAAGTCCGATATTTGTCGGTATTACACTTTCGGATTTTATTTTTCCGTCCAAATCAAAATATATAACACATCGATTTATCACAATTTCATAGAAATGATGTTTCGTGTTTCTTTTGAAAAATTTAATGTACTCGTCGTACTTCACCGCATGAAATAATCGTTTATGTTGTGTATATTCGTCCGCCAACGTAAGTATTGTACGGTTTTTAACGTTAACGCGTTTAGAATTAATTAATATGTTTAAGACGGAATATTTGCACGCATCGAGTAGTCGTTGCATGACCGCGAGTCTACAAGTTTTGGTATATATCGCAGTGGAAGTGTACTGCAGGTGATTTTTCCCTGACACTGACGCACTGTAGCAAACTATGAGCTTTCTGTAATTTGAATTGATACAGTTCATCCATTCGACTTCATCGCATCATTGGTGGCCAGATGGCAAAGGGCGTGTCTTAAGGGGGGGGGGGGGGG
>NW_019640855.1:0-62100 GCF_000599845.2 Trichogramma pretiosum | reverse complement strand
CCCCCCCCCCCCCCCCCCCCTTAAACATAATTCGGACCAATAACGACGCACCTTCAGCAATAACACATGCCGTACGTTACATGATTGCATGGCAATGTGTACAATTTTAATTCAAAACGTTAACGTTCGAATTGAGTTCGACACGTTTTAACACCAACCACTTGTATGCGTAGTTTCTTATATTGATATTGTCGAATGACCTCTAGTTACTACATACATGTGTACTAGCGAGTTCATGTGTGAGCGCTGTTACTACATATGGATTTGCTGTATACAGATAATACTGTGCTTTTCACAGTTTACATACTTCATACACAGTGTTATGCCAAAAAGCCAACTGCCGTCTACTTTATCAGATTTTTTCTCCCCCGACTCTATGTATATTGTTTTGTTCGTTTTCACGGTTTCTATTAGTCTTTTATCAGAACAACTCGTGATACGTTAAATTGCCATCGTGTAATATTATTTTTGTCGGTATTTGTAATACATAAATGAAAATAATAATTGAACAAATTAAAGGTAAAACATTGTTTTAAATTGTATGCTCTGCACTATTACATTTGCATGTCTAGTATTGTATTCTTTTAATGGTAATGTAAATATGTGAAAAGTACAAGATTCAAATGTATATTGCGCGAACCTGTAGTGAATAACATAATGTGAACGGTTTTTCAAAGCATCGCTATCGACATGGTCGATCTAAACAACATTTTTAAGCTTTTTACGTTATACATCGACAGTCTTATGAATTGTAACAATGTATGAGTTAATTTTAATTTATACATGTTACAAATGGTAACAATCTTTGATTTGTATGTAACGAATTGAATTTTTGCAAAAACCATGCCATGTATGCTATTCTTTGCTTATTGTTTTATTGTAAATTAAAAATATGTATTGGACGCTGCTTCACGGCCTTCCAACGTAATGTATAAAAGTGTGCGCTTTGTGTAATGTGAATGTATAAAGCACACTGATTCGATTACGGTACACCATTGGTGGGCCGTCTGTTAACAGGCGTGTCTTCGACATCGCTGGAACCAATAGAAACGCTCCGAAGGTAAGAAATTTTTCCCCTGTATGATTACATGGCAACATATAGCATTCCAATTCCGTCCATTAGCGTTTGAAATAGGTTCTTTACGTTTATCGCTAATCGTTGGTATGCGCATTTGCTCATACTGGCAATGTCGAATGACCTTTACTTATTCTGCATATGTGTATTTTCAAGCTTATGTTTGCGCGATGTTACCACGCAAGGATTTACTGTACAAAGATAATACTATGTTTTTCTAATTTTACGCTTTTCATACACAGTGGTATGCAAAGCAGCGAAATTACCTTTTCTTTATCAGTTTTTTTCTTCCCCTACACTGTGTAAGGTTGCTCGTAGGCTTCCACTGCGTTCATCACTTGCTTTTCAGACACGTTCTCAAGACGTTATTGTCCCGTCGTTTAAGTGTACTGTCGCGGTGTTTTTGTAATCGATTTTTGAATTTAATCATTAACAAATTGTGAGTATAAAACTTAATCATTTACAATGCCTCTGATACCCGAAAACAGTGCTACGAAATGGCTACAGTTTTGGGAGTTCATGCATACGCATAATGGATTGTGGTGTATTATAAAAGGTGATGATGAAGACATTGAATTTTCGTGTGCATCCTTCGCTATATCAGCTATTTCCATTCTGTGGAACTGCGACACTAACAAACCCAACATCTTGGGAAAATGGCACGTGCTGTACAAAGATGCAAAGCCAATAATTCTAAAGCAGGCCTGGATATGTCAAAGTAAGCTTTTTACTATTACTTGTACTTTAGCTACTATTCACAAATCTATATGCGCTGTTATACTATATACGCATGTAAGGTATAGTAATTGTCAATATACTTGAATGTATTATTCTTTTAAGTCGGAATGGACACACTAAAAGCGGACGATTGTTTAGTAGAACGTGATAATATCGGTTACTCCAACACAATTCGTAAAACTCTTTCATTTATTAACATATGCAGAATTATAATTTTATAAAAACCGAACACACATTCAAGTATAAGTGTAAAATCTTTTTAATATCAACCGATTGGGGGAGGAATTAAATTATATACATAATATTCAGTGCAAATAAAAATATGATTTTCTGAATTAAATCAGACAATACAAAATGTTATAATGTTATTTTAAACGTTTGATACATATATTAACACAAACGTTCATTGCATAAAATTGACTATATAAGCACTTTATACAAATCTTGCGTACAAATTAGGTACAGAACTAACTGACACAAAAATTGTGCCTCATAGTTATACTAAAAAATTAACACAAGCTTTCAATTGGATGCATGAAATGATACTATGCTCGACGCGCCTCTTGCATTTTTATTTAAGATGTAAATAGTCAAAATCCTTTCTGATGACAATTGTACTAAGTGGGTAGTTTTTGTCGAAAGGTTTGGATCGCGGTGTAATACACTTTCGCTACTTGTGTATAATCTGTTTATCGTAGTATTGTAATTTTGGGCCAGTTTCGTTGTCAGGGTTTTTTTTGAATTTTTTTTTTTTTTAAAAGTTGTTTAAGTATTTATGCATAACGACCGCGCGACTGTATCGCAAGTGTAAATGTACAGTTTCCATGATTGAACTAATGGTGACATAATTTGTATTGATTAGTTCAAGCTAATAAGTTTGATACAAAATTTCCGATTTATTTTTAATTATTATGTGAAGATTGATAGTCAATTAGTCGAAGGGAAAATGTTAAAAAGTTTTATCATGTTTCACCTTCTCATTCTTCACATATACAAGTCATATAATAAACCAACAAATGCAAAATATGCGTATAATATTTCAATTGTATAAAAAATTCAAATTATACTAAAAGTCAATACATGTTGATTTATAGAATCTGCCCCTCGTATTTTCTTTAAAAGTTCGAATGTTTTTTAAAATCAATTATAGATAACACTGTTATTTACGAATTTCGTGCGCTAGAATTTTAAAATTTACCTTTGCCTACAACTGTACTGGCTACAGGAAGATTTGGTGAATTCTTATCGAACTACTATCAAAACGATCATTATCAAGAATTGGTATTTGTTGATTTCAGACGCATACAATAAATCATTTGGGTCGATTGCCGGCTTATTATATCCACCACGACATCACGAACTGTGGGAAAAATTTTTAAATATAATACAAGATTTGGCCGGTGTAGTGTATATTGACGAAATGGAATTCAATTCTGAGACCAGAGAATGGTTGGAAAATGTTGCTAAAGGCAAGGCACCTAACGGTACACTATCTGCTTCCGTAATGAAACGAGTTCACTCTGACCCACCTTCCACTGAAGATATTAGATCAAAAATCATGTCCAAGTTAAACTTGGGTCAATTTTTGCGTTTTACTATGCACAAACTATCGCTCACGTCCAAATGTGAATACATGCCGTTAACAAATGATCGTTTAGGTATGTATAAATATGATGTTTTCGTACGTAAATGTACATAAATATATTTAAACGGGTGTTGCGAAAAATTAAAATTGTCGAGTGCAACAATTGTATAAAATAACATTATTTTACGAATATTACCCGAAAAAATGCATTTTTTTTTGTTTTTTATAATAACGACGTGAACATAAAACTTTGCTTATTTTCTTAATGCTGTCAAACTTATTTGTCAATTACATTGATAAATATTACAATCGCGAACCGAACGATTAACAACGATATGCGGACTCGATAAAATTTATTTTGTACATCACGATGATGTTATCATTGAAAACCATTAATATGATTCAATAAGACCATTTCGTCCTGTACAGGTGCGGTATTCCGATCGACACATTTGGTAGCGAATATTTTTGGCATCAAAACGGCATTGGGTTCTTATCTTGAAGCACGATACCCTAGTCAGTGGCTACGTGAAATGTCCATTATCACAGTCGGCAGCGACAACATTGAAACATATATAAAAGAGGTGGAGAATCTTTTTGCCGAACGCAATGTACTAATTATGAAGGCGTTGTTACGTACCCTTTCCAATGCCATACAAATTTTACCAGCTCATGATGCCGAGATTGCGAAAAAAACATACGATACATACATGCAATATTTGCAATCGGGAAAAACCACAACCGCAGTTAATACAAAAATTTTAACTGACAGTGGTTTATATCAGAATAATGTTTTTGCAAGTTCCCAAGAGTCCTCTTCGGCAGCGGACTTACAATATTGCTTCGATACATCGTTTGAGCCTAAGCATTCTCCAGTACTATCGCACGGTCGTAAGTACAAACCATTGGCAATTGAAATATCCGTTTCACAGGAACATGAACCAAAATCGGTAGTGTCACAAAATGAAAAGGCCGCTGGCAAATCAACCGCTTCAGTTTACAGAACGGCACGAACTGACGAAATAGAAATTACCGAAACACCAGTAACATCCCGTCAAGGGATAAAAAAATTAATTTACGTCAATGAACAACGCGAAAATTCATCGAATGCTGCGAGTACATCAAGCGGTTCGGTTCTGCAACATTTTAGAGAGCGCAAGGTGTCGAAGTTAACTCGTAAACGAAAAAATTCTGATATATCGTTAAAAGAGGACTCGCCAAGTAAAATGTCTAAGTCCTTATCGCAAAAATTGTGTCTTAAATCTAAGTACAGCGATGTATTAGATTAAATTATGTGCAACAATAATCACGCAATTCTATGTATTCTATGTGTTCAGTGCGTTTATGTGTGATCGTAAAAAATTTAATTTATTTTACGTCTGAAAGTTTCATGCTTGTACCACAGCGTTACATTTTATTTTGTCATATAAATATTATTAGCATTGTGTTTTTTTTATGTGGTACGACGCACATTGTCGATTTTTTGTTCTTGTTACGAAAAAGATGTCGAAAGATATTTCTCATTGTAAAATTTCGTTGTATAATTAATAATTTTGGTATCGTTACTACGCATTAAATACAGCATACGACACGAGTATAAGTAAAGTTGTAAATTCACGATGACCGTTGGTCGATTGTTATTCGTTCGAACGTCGGCGTCGTAACTTGTACTAGCTGCAGACGACGTCGCGTTGAACTGGTAACAACTCGACCGTTGAGCTTGTTGCCCTTCGTTCACTGTCGTTCGCTGCTCATTCGCATCCAGCCTCTCCTTGCGTGCGGACCGAGTTCGTAAAAAAACAAATTCGTGCGTGCCGCTACTGTTTTTTGTTTGTGTATCTTAGTGAGTGCGTGAAAAAAACAATGTCACGACGTGTTAAAAACATTGTATTATCCGATTCTTCTGATGAAGATGAGACAAATGTCGCTACGTCCAGTGCATCGTGCAGTGGTTCAACTCGCAATGTCAGTACTGACGTTCGTTCGTCGAAGGCAGCAGTTGAATCGACTTCATCTGACGAAGAAAACGTCAATGTGCCATCGACTTCGAAGGCAATAGTCGAATCGTCTTCGTCCGACGAAGATAACGTCGTCGTGCCTTTGCCTTCGAAGTCAATAGTTGAATCGACTTCGTCCGAAGAAGAAAACGTCAACGAGCCATTGCCTTCAACGGCCAGCACACGAGGCACTGGTCGTGGTCGAAAAAGAGGTCGAGGTGCTAGTTCAACGTCACGAAAACGTGTTCCAAAACCGCGAGAAAAATCGTCTGCACCTAAACGACGACAGAAGCACGGTGGTAGAACGACAATGCGACCGATTGACGACGAAACACACGAAATCGACCCAATCGCAAAAAAAATAAAACCATACTTCCATAGGAAGTATTTTCAAGGTTTGCCATTGACGGCATACAGGATGAGTGAAGCCCTAAAGCGCGCTATCGGGCCGTATGATGTTCTTGATGGGTCGGACGTGTACTTGTCGAAAGGAGATTATAACGATCTCAAAAACGCATACTCTCGACGTTTGGCAGCGTTGGAAAAAATGCCCAAGGGCAAAAATAAACATGCAATCGCCTCTTACCACGCACTCGATTTCATCCGCGACCCAACCCCAGCGGCTTTAGACGTCTTCATTGGCAACTTTGTTAATTTCTACATGCCGTGGTTTACCGCGACGATACTGTCGCCGGTATATTTCTTCGTGCGGGATGTTGTTCAGAGGTTAGTATCAATGTTTATAATGTGTGTAATAAATTCTTTTTGCATGTGAATGGTACGTTCACCATAAGTACACGAATAAATTTTCATATGAATTTAATTACTATCCATTAATCTATAACAGATCAAAATAAAATTGAACAGATTAAATTTTCACGTTATTTCTACGGATGTTACACATGTGTTTATTTACATTTTCCAGTGCGTACAAAGGTGAAATTTCAGCTAACAATCCCTTATTTCTGAAAATGATGTCAGGAAAGTCACTGCGCCATAAGGACTTGTGCGGCATGGTTCATCATTGGATTTTGGATTACGAGTACAAGGATTGGCTTTGCTTGAACAGCAATCCAAAAGTTCCCAGCTTATCCACGCAAGAGCTGCTGAATATTCCATATCCAAGGAAGTTAACGAAAGCGGAAATGGACAGGTTCCGTAAAATGATGTCCAATATCCCGACTCGTCGGGAAATAATGGAACTGTGTTCTTTCCCCGACAAGTACGGGATATTGGACGAACACTCGCGCGAGGCCAATAGATTGTTCATGCTGCAGCATTTATACCGTCGAGGTACTTGGCAAGAGCTGAAGAGAGAAATCTACGGATCACGCATCCGCGGTGGACCGGCGTGCTCGTACAATCGAGGCTATTTCAAGCAATTTGTTGGACATGGACCACCAGCACTATGCCCTACTCGCCCTCTGTCTGCCAAAAAAATTGACAAAATTTTAGAAGCAACAAAGCAACTTTGCGACGAAGAGTCGTCGGCAGAAGAAGACGCGGGAGCAAAGGAGCCATTGGAATGGTGTAATGAAGAAAGCGACAACGATGACAACGCCTTCGATGAAAACTGCCCGGACACTGTCGGTAACGATGTGTACACCGACGCTCACGCACAATTATTCCAAAAATCCAACATCAACAGAACCGTTCATGAGAACGAAGATTTGGACTTTGAAGAATATGATGATGAAGCTCACGTGCGCGAGTTTGAAATCAATTCGTAAGTAATATTAACAATATATAATAACGGTATTCTCACAGGATACTTATATAATATAATACCATTTTCAGCATAACCAGCGTAAATCGAGATTCATCTCCGAAGCCAGTAGCCCATACATCGTCCACGTAAGTATTACGTGCAGTATTTAATAAAAATTATACATAACCATTTCGCTAAAACCACATTTTGTATGTTTACAGCAAATAAAATATTTTAAATTACAATTAAATGAGAGCAGAAAAATAAAACTGTGAATATTGGTGGTAGAAAAAGAAAAGATATTTTCAATTTTTGTGAAAGTGTGAGTGAAAAAACGATTCATAGGAGAGCAGAAGAATTCGTGGCTGGGTGCAATAATGATATTAAAGTTATTGAGCTTGCTTTAAAAATTGCCAAAAAAAATAAAGGTATGAATGATGGTGAAGTAAGTAGTGTTGATAAAAAATCGCATCGTCCCGAAATTAAACATTGTGAAAATTCAGCCCTTGCTTTTTTTTTAGAACCTGACTTGAGTGTGCATCAGTATAGAGGCTTAACAAATGATTGTTTCAATAAAAACATCAGCATCTACCCGAATTAGAATAAAATTGCCGCAGCAAAAAAAACGGTTTAATCGAAATTAATAAACATACCGAGACTGAAATTAGTGTGTCCTTACAAAATATATTAAATAAGACAGTTGAACGTCTGTGTAGCTCTGTAGCTAAAGGTTGGCACGAAATGAGTTTATGTAATCCAGAGATGATTGTCACACTCGGTTTTGATAGCTCTGCTGGCCATTTAAGTCCTCATAAAAAAGACGCTGATTACAGTGATAAGATAACCACGCAAGCTCATCTTTTTGTGACCTGTATGAATTTAATACAAATTTCGTGCGATTTGCGTGGTTACGAGAATCACTGGATCAACTCTACTCCTCAGAGTATTAGATTTATGATACCGTTACGAATGTCATTCGAGAAAGAAGGCAATGACGTGATAAAAACGGAAATAAATAGACTAAATGCTGAAATCAGTCATCTAAAATTATACAAATTTCAATTAAATAATAATAAAACGGTTAAAGTGAAATATAGCGTGTACCAGACAATGTTTGATGGTAAATGCATTAATGCTCTCATTGATAACTCAGCTACGACTAGGGGTCCAATGTGTCTACTTACTTCGCATCAATTTGGCAATCGCGACAGTGATTTTACACCTAATGAGTCATCATTATCCTTCGGTTTGAGTCTGTTGCACGCGGAATTACAGGTTTTTGAACATTTACTTCATCTTTCGTACCGGAAAAACTTGAAACCGCAGACGTGGGATGTTTACGCTGATATGAAAGGTAGTATCAAATTGATTTCTCAACGTGTCCAAAACATGAACACCTATATATCGACTGTTTTTTACAGTGAGAAGTAAAAACATAAACCTCTGTAGTATTTGTATTTATTCTGTTGTAATGGAGAAAGGGTGCTGCAAATGATAAAGCAATAAAGTTTCGGTAACAAGCAAAGTTATATTTATTAAACATAAGAAAATTTAAGAGTGTATGTGAATATTACATACGTCGCTACGTTTTGTAAACGACGCTAAGCAAACAATTATTATTTAATGAGAAATTGATAATTTTAACAAAGGCCGCAAGTCATTATTTTTCGACAAGCGGTAATCAAACAAGAAAGTAGGAAAGGCTTAAATTCGACTCTTAGAATTAAGTGTGTAAGCACGGCGGAGAAAAGCTCGACCTAGCAATAAGCTACTAGCGCCTTCTCCTCGTGCTCTAGGCTTCCAAGGCCACGATTATGCGGAAACTGCTTATCCTAAATCGAGCCGTCACGACACTGTATAACCGAAGATCTATCAGTGCATCGACTTGGACGCCTGGGGACTCGGGAAGCTGGTTCCCCTACCAAGACGAGTTCGGAGGACAGTGGCGACTTGGAAGCGAACTTCCTGACCAACAATCCTGCGAACCTTACTATCACGAATGACAGTGACACAAGTTTACACAGTGACCCCGCTAAGAGCAGTGTAACATGTAATCATGACGCCTCGACGCAGCTCGCAGTTAAGTGCACAACTCCCCACTTTCACTTGCGAGTGCGTGAAGCGCTATCTCGCGAGGTTGTGTGTAACCATCGACGCTGTTAATGAAGAGTAGCACGTTTTTATACATTTTTAAATGTAAACGTGCTAGTCTTCCTTAACAGCGTCGATATAAATCTTATTTTCAAAATAAATTATGTTTATATAAATAGTCAACGGTGAAAGATGCGTGTCTATATAAATTGAATGCTTAGGATAAAGTACGGATTTTTCGAGTTTTACTCGATTCAAACTCAAATCGTCGAATTTTTCTAAGTGTTCGAGTTTGTTGAATTTCATTGAGTACTCGGTGGGCCAAAGTATAATTTATATGACGAGCGCAGCGAGTATCATACTCATCAGCATGTACACACAAAGGGTGGGGTGTAGAGATTTTAAATTCATCATTTATTTACTTATGATTCAAATACATAGCGAGTACTCAAAAAAACTCGTGTACCCGAAAAATCGAGTACTTGACTCGAGCTACCTCATCGTCAAGTTCGAGTTTTTTCGAGTATTCGCACAGCCTTATTCATGACCGCTTGGACTCATCGATTGTATTTGAAATATTACAAACAAAATACATAACATAAAATATACGTATGCACTAACATAAAATAACTAGGGCTATGCGAGTACTCGAAAAAACTGGACTCGTCGAGTTCGAGTTTTTTCCTCGAGTTCGAGTCGAGTACTCGATTTTTCGAGTACTCGAGTTTTTTAGAATAATCGAGTTTTTTCGAATACTCGCAATATATTTAAGTTTAAAGTGAATAAATGATGAATTAACAGTCTCTATACCCCTCCTTTTGTGTGTACGCGCTTGCAAGTGTGATAAAGTGCGGTACAATTAAATTATTTTCTTCTTCCAATCCAATCCGCTGCGAATATTACACCTATAAGCATATACACACAAAAAGAGGGGTCTGGAGACTGTTGATTCACCATTTATTAAATTCAAATCAAGAGGTGCGGTAGCACCTAGCCGGCAAAGTATAAAAAAAAAAATTATTAAAAAATTTTTTTTTAAAAAAATTATTAAAAAAAAAATTATTAAAAAATTTTTTTTTTAAAAAATTATTAAAAAAAAAATTTTTGAGAAGAAATTTTTCAAATAAAATTATTTTATGAAAATTTACAAAAAAAATCTTTTCAAAAAAAATTTTTCATGAAAATTTTTTATGAAAATTTTTCAAAAAAAAAATTTTCATGGAAAAAAACATTTTTCAAAATAAAATTTTTATGCAATAATTTTCATAAAATTATGTTTATAAAAAAATATAATTGTTAAAATAAATTTATTCCATTGAAATCCATAGAAATTAGGCTTATTAGCTAAGAAATGTCGGCTAGGTGTGGCGCACCTATTCTATACATCTGTACTAGAGAAATAAAAAAAGGTAGTTCTAGTTAGGGTACTTCTGGTATTCGAAGTGCTACCGGATAGGTATCATTCGATAGGGAATTGAAAGTAATGAACTCATGCAAATTTTTGGATGATTTGGTGCATTGGTTCAAAAAATTGGACCATCCAAAGTTTTTTTACCGTCAAATCACGTTTTTTCTAAATTTTTAATCAAACACGAGTCAACCACGAGATCTCGCGGAATACTTAACCGATCGAAATTCTGAAGCAAGATTTCGATAGGTATACAGCTCTACTCCAATATCGCTCTTAGAATTTTCGATTTCCCGGAAAATTCATCCTCTAATTCGATAATTCACTGAAGTGTCGTTTTAAGGTTAGGTTACAACTTTGGCATACGCATGAGAAATTGTTGCACTTGTGTCAACCACGAGATCTCAGCGAAAAAAAATTTTAACCAAATTCTGTGCGGTGATTTGGATAGGTCTTGCGCCGTACTACAATAGTTCACTCTCAGAATTTTCACTTTTCAGAAAATTTAGAGCTCTTTATCGATTTGTAACTCGTGTGCTATTTTGCGATATTTTTGCATACGCATGAGAAATTGTTGCACTTGTGTCAGCCACGAGATCTTGGCAAAAAAAAATTTTAACCAATTTCTGTCCGGTGATTCGGAAAGGTTTTGGGCTGTACTACAATAGTTCACATTCAGAATTTTCACTTTTCAGAAAATTTTGAGCTCTTATTCGATTATTAACTTGTTCGCTATTTTGTGATATTTTTCATTCATTTGAATAATCGTCGCTTTGTGGTAAGAAGAGATCGTATTCTCAATGAATGGCTTTCAATTTTGAAAAAAATCCAATTCGCACTCTACATGTACTTATTCAAACTATCAACATCACAACATGTGGAACTCACTATCGTGTGATAGCAAACGTAATATATACGTCATGTCAACAGTTTTGCCCTTGAAATGGTATAGTTTTTGTTCTACAGCTTTTTGTTGCGGATCAAAATCGTTTTTCAACGAGTACAATTGTTGTACGACAAGTACAATTGTTGTACAATTGTTGTACGAGTACAATTGTTTGTGTGTGTGAGCATGTTTGCTGTGCAATTATTGCTGAGAAAAATTTTTTTAAAACACTTGTATCAAAGTTCAGAGTTTCTTGAAAAACTTTTGGCTAATTTCAAGAAAAGTGATTACATTGTAATTCAATTATTGGGACTTGATAAAACTTATCAGGTATTCATTACTTATTATCTATTGTTTATAACAAATTATAATGATAATGAATTACATTATTTCTTTTGTTGCGACCAATTTAATTTCTTGATTCCTACTAGATATTAAAATCATAATTCAATTTCTTTCATCATTCATTATTCTAACTTCATGCTCATATCAACCATTTTGCTTATCAATCAATAGAGTTTCATTTTTATTATTTGTATTTTTTGAATTGAATTTGCTTATTTATGGTGCCAGGGATGAATGATCTCCGTCTCTTTCACGCGTGTGGCGCTGCGACCCGTATCTTCTATCTCTGTCAGTTTCGTATTTTGACATCTCTTCAGCCGAGAAAAACTCATTATTTTTAATTGATAATTGTGCTATCAATTGTGAAGTTATATCTCTTAAATTTTGTTTCGTGTTTCATCTTTAAGTCATTTTAATGTTGCCCAATTTTTTTTTGCAAAAAAATCAACTCAGACAAAGTTAAAGTGAAAAGTAGACAGAAATCAGTTGTATGTTGTTGACTACTCAATCTATTGACAGCTCAGCTCTGTAACAATGTTTTTGCTGTGCTGCACAGCAGTGATAAAACTGAGTTAGTTCTTGAAGAACTTTCATTGTGAAATATTTGGGTGTAACAAAAAATTATGAAAAATTTCAACCATCAGATAAGTATTTTTGTATTAAGCTAGCATTCAAATCATAAAAATAAGATCATTGATGCTTTGTGTTTACTTTCAGCTCTACTGTCATTCTTGACTTAGATATTAGCAGATGACTTAAGATGATGCCTTGGCCCCAATTTTGACCGACCGAGCATTAAAAATGTAAATTGAAACAACTTTTTTACTAGACCGATTTTTGAAAAACGGCTCTGTGGAGCCCTCCGTACTGTAGCTGCAAATAACTGCACCAAATTTCAGCCAAATTCATCGGATATTTTTCCCGGAAAACAGGATCGAAAATTTTGATTACTGTTTGCAGCATAAAAAATTTTGATCCTGTTTTCCGGGAAAACTATCCGATGAAATTGGCTG
The DNA here is from genome assembly GCF_000599845.2 of Trichogramma pretiosum. Lineage (NCBI taxonomy): Eukaryota > Metazoa > Arthropoda > Insecta > Hymenoptera > Trichogrammatidae > Trichogramma > Trichogramma pretiosum. The sequence goes on along the minus strand of NW_019640855.1, from coordinate 49,254 downwards.
AAATTTGTCGCAGTTGTTCGCAGCAACAATATGGAGGGCTCCACAGAGCCGTTTTTCGAATATCAGTGTAACGGCTGTCGAGCCGCTACTTATTTTAAATATTATGAGATCTTAATCTGGCGGGGAGAATGTACAGGTAATAAATAAAAGGTCGTCTGCCTTCTACGAAGTACAACAATTATTTATTACGCTACCCTTAGAAACTAATTACAAAGAATATCTTAGACTACTTAACATACAGCTACGGACGATTCTCGGTGTAGATCGTGGCTCACTCTGCAACTGGTTGGCTGGCGTTCCTGGTTCGCTGCACTGTACTAACTGCACTAGTCCCGATTACAAATTACACTCCGCCTTAGACTCGCGGGACAATTTAATACAATACAAATACAAGAATACGATACAAGTCTGAATGATTTAACAATATAAGTCTGAATATGAAATCGCTGTACAAACTGACGTGAGCTCCGCAAACCGTATCAGATGATAGTAGAATCACGCAGAGGCCTCCGTGGGTCCTCAATATATACCACTAGATTTCGCATACAAAAATAGGAGAAAGTACCTGTCAGCACCTGCTCATCCGTGAGAATCTGACGACAGCTTTTACTAATTTTTACGAGTTTATTGATCTTCCTGTTAAACCGACATCGCCTCAAATTTAATCAACGCTTTGCATGGCGTGGCTATTTCACACCTTTTTAATAGGTGTCGATTTCGATGTTCTTTTCATAGAACTCGATGTTTTTACCAATTTTATAGTTTTATTTTCTACTTAGCTTGATGTCGTCAGATCCCGTAGATCGAGGCTGGCGCGTCCGCTCGCAGAGTGAAATCTCATGAATATCGCTAATTGTTTATAATATTTGAGTGGAACGTGACATCAGCCTGGAAAAAAAGTTACGAAAATATACATTTTCTGTGCTCGGTCGGTAAAAATTGTGGCCAAGGCATCACCTTAATACAGAGGCATTAGATTAAATGCAATGATGTCAAAAAGCAGTATAATAAGAAATTTTACACGCTGTAAGAAATAGATAGTGAATCTCCAAGCAAATGCATACACAAGAGGACTTGTTTTTCAATTCAATCAAGATTGTTTATCTGTGCTTCAACCTGTTTCTATGTATTGTTTTGTGAGAACACATGTTAGACTACAGATCATCAGAAATGTTCTTTTTGGCTCTGCTTTTATAGATGTTTTAATGCAGTTAATTTACATTGAATGCGACAATGATGATTATCAATGTTGCATAACTTCTGACATTTCATTCAATGCTATTTGTGAAGTTTATCTCTTATAAAATTTTGTGTTTGAGTGTGACAAGAAAAACTAAAATTTTTGAAGATTTTCAACTCTCAAATAAGTATGAAGAACATGTGCTTCAAAGTTCAATTCTGGCTATGCTGTCATTCTTGACTTGGATTTTTATATGTACTACAAAGTTCAATTCAGCCTATGCTAATTCTTGATTTTTATAGATTAACAACCAAATTGCCCTGTTGATCATGAAATATTCGCATTTTGTACTTTGATATGAAATCATGAAATATTCGCATGTGTCAGTGTTGCATAGTGAAAATATGATGAGTGCATATTACTATTTGAGTGTGTCAAGAATAAACCAAACAGGGCAATCAAACATGATCAAAGCATGAAATATTCGCATGTGTCAGTGGTACATAAATATGAAAGCATGAAATATTCGCATGTGTCAGTGGTGCATAAATATGAAATCATGAAATATTCGCATGTGTCATTGTTGCATAGTGAAAATATGATGAGTGCATATTACTATTTGTTTATTTGTGAAGTTATAACTCTTATTATTTGAGACGTGTGTCAAGAAAAACTAGAATTGTTTTTTTAATCATATATTAGAAACATGTGCTTCAAAGTTTAATTCAGGCTCTGTTGTTATTCTTGACTTTGATTGTGATCATTCTTGATTTTTATAGGTGTTTTATTGCAGTGGCTTGATGCAACAATTATAAAACAGGCAGAGTAGTCAATCAAGATTAAAGCAGGAAATATTTGCTAGTGAAAACATGATGCATTTGAAAACATAGTGCATATTACATAGAGGAGTGTTTGTTCAAACCATAAAAGTGTACATCTATGAATATTGAGTTCAAGTCATATAGTGTTGATAATAAATGCTAATCAAGAGTACTTATATTTTCAACTCATTCTGGGCATGTGAAAGGGAATGTTAGAATGAACATGCAGTCTGTGTTCTGTGTTCTATGCATCAAACTACGCCTAATTCTTCATTTTATGATAGACAGTTCAGTACGGTAACAATGATAGGTACTGTAACACAGCAGATGTTATTGTTTAAACATTACAGACAGTGAGCAGTTATGGTGGTGCAAATTTAATTGTTAGACCAGTAAAATTCAAAGCAGTGAAACATCATGAATATTTCTTATAAATATGATTTATTAATTATTATTTTATTTTTTAAATTACATTTTAATAATCTTAATTTTTAAATTATATTTTAATAATCTTAATGATTGTTATACAATTAATATTTTTTAATTTTGATCTCGACCACGGCCACCGCGTCCACCCCGACCTCCACGAGCACCGCGTCCGCCGCGACCTCCGCGTTGCCCTCGGCTGCCCTGACCGCGGCCACGTACACGACCACGTATTCCATGACCTCGACCACCACGTACACCATGGCCTCTCTCTGAGGAACTTGAATTTTGGGCAGCATGAACGACCATCTGGAACAGAGAATTGACGAGTCCGAAAAAATTGTTCGGTTGTTGTTGCAGGAGTTGACGAACGTCATTGCGACGTCCGCTCGTGCCTTGGCCTCGACGTCCTAATGAAAATATACAGGGAAAAGATTATTAATGTGTTGAAAACGAAATTACAAATAGAGTTAGTTTTTATATTTTACCAAACTGACGATGATTCCCACCTCGTCGTGGCCCTCGCTGCTGGTGCAAAACAGCACCTCGACGACCTCTTCCACGACCATCCAACGCCACGGCTGCTTCATTCACGTTGTTCTGTTTAAACATAAAAAAGACATATTTAATAGAATATCGTTTTAAAAGTATAATAAGTACATATAATTTTTTGTTAACTTACATTAAGCAGCTCGTTTTGCTGCGGTATTTGGTCGATTTCTCGATCTCGAGGCTCCTGCTCGTTCTCTTCGACCTGCGGGTCGTTAACCTGCAACTCATTGGACTGCAGGAATTGCAACTCGACGTCGTTTGCGTTTGGGAGAGCATCCTGTATATCATTCATGTTCTAAAATTGACAAATGAATTTAATAATCATTGCTTGGTTTTATTCTAAAATGTATTTAACGAAGCTTCACTTACGAAATCGTTGTTACCACCGGCAGCCATTATTACACAATGAAGAGACCGAACGATGTATACGAACCGTTAGAAAATATCGTTAAAGTCTGTGAAAAAATTCATTTTAAGGTCTATGAAAAATGAATTTTTTTCATAAACTTAAAATTCGTCGTCGCATTTCAACCACAATTTATCAGATATAATGATTAAATTGTGACGCATATTTTTTAATATTTCTTAACATTATTTACAATGATAATGAATAATAAATTATTGAATTTTGAAATCATCCAAATATTAATGATTAGAACATTAGGCACGGTATTTCATGAATTATTTTATTTTAATATCAATATACAACCCAGGGGAAAATAGTATGTAAGATCTGACTCCAGATCTGGCATCAGATCTGGTATAAGATCTGACAAATATACACCAGATCTGACATCAGATCTGATACCAGATCTTGTATTCGATAATCGACATCAGAACTTATATCAGATCTGACATCAGATCTAATGTCAGATCTGAAGTGACTGTAATGCCTTCAATTATTTAAACAATAAGTTTATTAATAATTAAAATTTTATAATAAATCTTAATAATAAAAGTTGTTGAATAAATTTAAATTCACATTATCAGAAACCTAAATATTGTAGGAATTTTTCTTAAAGGTATTATCGATGTGATTATTAAAATATAACTAAATTTGTTATAAAATTTTAATTATTAATAAAGTTATTGTTTAATTAATTTAAGGCAATACAGTCACTTCAGATCTGACATCAGATGTCTGATGTCAGATCTGATATAAGTTCTGATGTCGATTATCGAATACAAGATCTGGTATCAGATCTGGCGTACATTTATCAGATCTTATACCAGATCTGATGCCAGATCTGGAGTCAGATCTGACATACTATTTTCACATTTTAAAGTCACAAATTGTTTAAAGTGACAAAAGATTCAAGGCCAATTTAATAATAAATAACGAATCGATTATCAAAAAAAAAAAAAAAAAATAGTGACATATTCAATAATCGCTTAACATCATTCTAATTTAAAATGTCACAAAATCAAATTAGACACAGAAATATGCTTGACCTATTAACCAATAATGACTTCATTGAGGATATTCATATCGATTTCTTTCATGGGTTACTTAGCAATTGTAGTCCAAATTTTGCAATGAACGATATGTGGTCCCATCAACTCTTGGAGATTTCCGAGATACCTCAAAATAACGACACATAGAAATACTATTCAAGAAACCTGTATATGAAAATGGAATTGGTCATTGGGTTTGTAGTTACTACGATTGTGACACAATAAGTATTTATGATTCTTTAAATAAAAAGGAGTGTTGTACAGATTATAAATCAGTTTTGCAAATTTTGCATCCGTACTGTTTTACTTCAAACCCGCCAAAAGTAAAATTTCCGGAAGTACAACAGCAACCTAATGGTGTCGATTGTGGAGTATTCGCTACGTCTTTAATAATAGGCGTTAAACCTTATATGGTTGAGTACGAATTGGAACAAATGCGTCCTCATCTACGTTCCATGTTTGAAAATAATAAACTTCAGAACTTTCCCTGTACATTAAAACCCGTGGATGCAATTCATGTAAAACAATTAAGTTACGATGATACCATTATTTTAAATAATGGTTACCTAACTGACAATCATTTGGATTATTTCAGTGCTTTATTGAAAAATGTGTCAAAGTATTCACCAGTCAGTACGTTACTCATTTCGAATCCAGATAGAATACTACCTAATTCGAGTGACCTGCCTTTTTTACAACTCACGTACAAACGTCCACCGGAGAATAGTACAATTGGTCATTGGTTTTGTTCATATTGTGACGGCATTTCCATTTACATATACGACTCTGTGGAAAAGAATAGAAATAAAGAGTCTCTTGACTTGGATAACAAATGTATGCTTCAAAGGTTGCATAAGCAATATTTCGACGATGGAAAACAATTGATTTTTCCCAACGTACCATGTCAATCCAATGGCGTCGATTGCGGTGTATTTGCGATTGCTTTTGCAACTACTTTGTTATTTGGAAATAAGCCGAGAGAGGATATTAAATACGATGGAAGTGCAATGCGTTCGCATCTATCGCATATGTTCAATACTCGTATTATAAGTGAATTTCCTTTTAGTAATAATAATGTGAGTGCCAATGGTTATGAATCTATCGAATTGATTCAAGACAAATTTCAGCTTGCGAGCATTACTGAGAATGCTGTCCACGACGGTCTAGAACCATTGCCTGTTCAGAAAAGAAGAAGAAAAGCCAGTGTACTGTCGAGAACGGCAAAAAGAGCCAAGCTTAATGCTTCGTTTTACTTAAAACAAAAACAGTCAAATTCCAAAGAAAAACTTCCCTCCGGCGAATTACCCTTGTCGATCTACAGCTTTGAGAATAGCAAAGCTCCTAACTGTGGGGCACGAGTTGATAAAAGAAAGAGCTTGAACCGTTCGGAACCATCAAAAAAAGTTAGATTCAGTGACTTGGATCGCAATGGTTATTACGACAAACTACACGAAAGAAGCATGGAAGTGGAAGGTTCAGATCTCGAGCTTTCGTCGCAGGATTTTGAAATGGCTTACTCATACAAACCACTGATAGAAAAAATTCAAGCTATGAAAAAAGATTGCGAAAACTTGAAAACGTCCAAGAAAAATGTATCTAAGATCAAACGTATCGAAAATAAAATAGCTAAAAGGAACATCAAGCGTTCTGCTCAAGTTCTACAGAAGTATAGAAAGATAACAGTCAAGAACAATACAATCAGTCTTTTGAAATCGAAACATGTCTATGTCGATGAATTGGCGGAGAAAATGAGTCAGTTAGACATTATCAGTAAAAAATTCGAAGCCGATAAAGTGGTGACGAAGTGCATTTACATTAGAGATCGGATGATTCAAAGATTAAAGCATCTATTCTCGAGCTTGAAAACCAAGCTGAATGCCATTTTGATTCGAGCGCAACATTTTGCAAGAGATAATTCTGGCAATGATGATGGGTTAGATAACTTAGAAGAAATTTTGTGCGGTTTATCCAAACATACAATAGCGACGGAGCCTAATTTCATAGATGCCTCCTATCATTGCATGAAACCCGACTTCACGTCACGTTTCTTACCGTACAATGACGACAATGTATCGAACAACATTACAGAATGGCAGTGTACAGAATACTGCAAAATCCATGACATTGACATTTTGAACGAGTTACAGGAGTACTATTGCGATATCGTCAATTGTACGTGCATTAAATTGCATGAATTTCTCCGTAAATCCTTCCAATGCTCTTCTTCCGGTAGAAATATCAATAAAAAAGGGCATCCGATAAGTTGCTTCGTTAATCCTTTGCAATGTAGATCTCAATTTTTAAAATTGATGGTACTGGCACCACATTTTCCACAAATAAGATCTATTAGGGGCTCTCTTTATACAATGATGAACTTATCTCAAATCATTGAAAAAATAGACGGTGCATTGAATACTGGTAATATTGAATTAATTTCAAGCCTCATAAAAAAATACTCGGAAAATATTAAATTATTGCCAGCCAATGAGTCGGACATTTGTCTTAACGAAAATGAAATAAAAGAAAAGTTTGCAAAAACTATGAAATTATTCATGAAAAATTCCGACAATTTACCACTTATACCTTGTATATCGTGCGAACGGCTATGTTACCGTACCTACGTCACCAATGTGGATAAACCAGAAATTGAAAACGATATCTGGAACACACTGATTCTGCACTATGCGTTTACGGGAGAAAGTTATGTGTGCCATAATTGTCTGAAATATTTTAAGACTAACAAAATTTCCCCTGCTTCGGTACTGAATAACCTGAGAACAATTACAGCACCACGCTTATTAAGAGATTTAAATTTTTATGAAAAGATATTGCTGCAGAGAGCGAAACCGTTCCAAACGATTTTGAAAATGGGAACCGTGATGAATAGGAAAGTGCCTCACTACGCACAAATTGATAAAGTTGTTGGTCGCACTTTTCATTTACCCATGCCTCTGGAGGAGACTCTGAAAAAAATTTGTCCCGAAACGCTTGCCCTTAATCCTAATCAAGAAATGTTCATTTTCATTCGTGGTGTTCCTACGAAAACGAAAATTGTTTGGGAAGATGTAGTGAACATGAAGACCGTACATACAGCTTTGGTATGGTTGCAAAGCCATAATAAGTATTATAAAAATATTAGACTGCCCCTCGATGCATCTGCGCTACTTGAAGAAGTGGAACAGATTGGCGTTTGCATTCAGGATGCAGTGGCTGCTTTAATACGTTCTGAACACGGTGATAAAGAAAATAAGTTAAATGCTAAAACTCAATTAACGCCATCCACTTCTTCTGCGACTCTTTGTGTTAAGGGGACCGACCTGTGTTAAAAGCTTAAATTCAGCTTCAGCTAAAAATAGCTGTATGAATCGAAATAGTGGAAATTTTTTTTTTGTGATAGTAAAATATGTTCATTCTACACCAGATTGACCAAAAACAACTTCTACCCAAGCTCTGAAATACCAATTACATCACTTTTTTCATAAGACGAAATATTGTGTTATATCGTCCACCTAAGCGGAGCAGAATTTTGAAAAATTGCGTACAACTTTATATACACGTCAAAATGTGCCAATTTTTGAGAAAATTAGTATTTTATCAACACTAGAAGCCATATTAAAGCTCTTGGAAGAAAAACAAACTTTTTTTTTCAAATTCTGCTCCGCTTAAGTGGATGAGGGTACTTTTCTGAAGATTTTGAGACCCCATAAATCAATATTGATGAAAAGCTCACGTCAGAATCGCGTGGCAAGTGAATCCTATTATAATATTTAGTATTATGAAAAAATAAGCGTAATTGGCATTTCAGAGCTTGGATAGAAGTTTTTTTTGGTCAATCAAGTGTCTAATAAACATATTTTACGATCACAAAAAAAAATGTCCACTATTTCGATTTATATAGCTATTTTTTGAATTTGAGCTTTTAACACAGGTCGGTCCCCTTAATACGGACATGCCGAGGTTGCCTTTGGTAACGCAAAAATGTCCTAACGACAAATTTTATGAGAATATGACGATATACCCTTTGCACGAAAAAAAACTTAACGAAGAACCGCCAAATTATTTCAAATGCTCAAGGTTCACGCTGAAATTTTGCATAATAAAACGAAAGACTTGGATTGTCTATGTTTTCCAAAATTGTTTCCCACGGGTGTTGACGGTCAACGAGCTTCGAGATTTGTCACTTTGAGAGATGCCGAATTAATTAAAAGCAAATTAATGTCCGTTTATCCGCACTTTCGAACGCATAAGCAATACCTGTTTTACGCATTAAATGACAATAATATGCGACAGTTGAGTGCTGGAACTTATCACAAATTAAATATAGTTGATCCCAAGCAAAGATTTACAGCGCTTGACTGCATTAATGCAGCGAATGTTGAGGCTATCAACAAGAATTTGGATACAATATTTGCAAGGTGCGTGGAACTGCGTCTTATTGGAAAATGCCAAGATCAAATCTTCGGAAAATGTCCGATGAATACGGTCCAGCTACCTTCTTTATGACCATCAGTCCTGGAGAATGGATGTGGACAGATTTGGGCAAATATATTTGCGAGGCAAACCATTGGCCTATGGGTAAATCGATCCCTGAGCTAATTGCAACCGATCCGGTTTCGACAGCTAGATTTTTTTACACAAAATTAAAAGCATTTATCAAATTTTTAACATCTTCGGAACACCCGATTGGTGAAGTTGCACATTATTATTGGGTTTGCGAGTACCAAGGCAGAGGTTTACCACATTATCACTTTTTGATATGCATAAAAGATGCTCTGGTTTTCGGTACTTCTTCCAATGAAGAAATTCAAAGGTTCATACTGCAACATATAACTTGTCAGATACCTGATCCTCGTGTATCCCCGGAGCTTCATAGACGAGTTCAGTCTTATCAGCAGCACAAGCACAATAGCTACTGCATGAGAAGCAAAAAAACCAAGACTGGTTTTCGTAATGCTTGCAGATTTGGATTTCCTCGATCCGTAACCAAAAATCTCGTATTGAGGGATCTTGGTGTGGCGATTGCTGGCAGAAGAAAGCTGAGAAATAAAAATAAATTCTACGATTTGCCTCGAACAAAAGAAGAAGCATTTACAAATGATTACAATCCGATTATTCTTACAATATGGAAAGGTAATGATATTCAATTTATCAGTGAAAAGTCGTATCTTATTACAGAGTATGTCACCAAGTACGGTACCAAAGGTGAAAAGAGTGAAGCTGACATAAGTTCCATTGCACCTGACAAATCACTCATCAGTCGTCTGTGGGCTCTATCATTGAAATCCTTGAGTCATAGAGAATGCGGCGCAATAGAGGCCGCGGATGTCTTGTTGGGTCATCCGCTTCATGGAACTGATCCATATACAATAGTCAGATGGGTCAAAGTGAGTATGATTCGACAGAGAAAGTTAAAACATTATAAAACAATTGAAGAGCTTCGCGAAGATTCTGAAGAAATTTTTTGCGATGATTTCGTTGATACACACTATCCCAATCTTCCTCTTGAACTCGAAACTTTAAGCTTGTACGAATTTGCAAAATGGTTCAGAAGCAGCAACCGTCCAGCGAATTTGAATATTACCCTATGCTCGGTAAAACTATCAATTTTTGCAAAAAACGAAAAATACCATTTATCATCAATCATTGGAAGTACAAAGTCGATACTCAGCCTGAAGATTACTTCTATGCTTTATTGTTGCTGTTTAAACCATGGAGAGACTGTGAGAAACTAATCGATGGCTGTAGAAATTATACAGAAGCTTTTGCAAAAAGTAAAGAGCACTTGCCCGAAGCACTGAAGTATCATGAAAAAGTTTCGTTGATAGACATTGCCGTTGAAAATGCTGAAAAAGTGGCTGCACAGGAAACCGAAAAGCTTACGGGTAATGAGGAACCAAAGTCACAATACAGTTTACCAGTCGATTGCCTGCCACTAGATACAATCAACGATATGAATAATTTGAAAGTGATGGCTGCCATTGCAGGGGACGAAATTTGCCTCACGTAGAAAATAGATCGTTTGAACGAAGATCAACGACGAATATTCGATCAAGTCACGCGAGCAATGAGTTCGGGTAACGAGACGTCATCGATAATTCGATCGTTTATCAGTGGATCTGGAGGGACAGGCAAAAGCTTTCTCATAAAGACCTTGGTGCAATGGAATAAAATAGTCCACGAAAAAGATACAGCTGTTGCGGCTCCGACCGGTTTAGCCGCTTACAATGTCAATGGTTTGACCATTCATCGATTATTGCATCTGCCCGTTGAGCAAGGTGGCACTGCAAAGTACAAGCCACTTTCGGATTCAGCTTTAAAAACGGTCCGCAATAATTTAAATAACGTTAATCTTTTGATTGTCGATGAGGTGAGCATAATATCAAATATAACTTTATTGTACATGCATTTAAGGCTAACTGAAGTCTCTGATACTTCCGAAAACGAGAATGGCTGGTTCGGTGGAATAAGCATAATCATGTTCGGAGATTTGTTGCAATTACCACCTGTTCGCGAAGAGTTTGCTTTCGTAACATTGTCCAAGAAAAGCATATCAAAATTTGTTGGGTGCATCGATACTTTTAATTTGTGGTCTTTATCCTCGTATGATGAATTGACGATAAACATGAGACAAAAAACTGACGAGATTTACGGAAATTTACTATCCAAACTGAGACTTGGTGTGGTAAGCGACGCCGACTTGAAACTTTTAAATAACCAAATGATAAAATTCGGAGTTGATGATAATAGCGCGCGTGGAATAGACAATATATGCGAACTTTTGCCAAAATTACCATTAGATGCCGTATGTCTACTACCAACTTTAGAAATGTGCGATGCATTAAATCAGGCTATGTTGTCAAAAATTGATTCTCCAGAAATTTTGCTTGAAGCTGAAGATAACTTTAACTGTCCACAGTACTTCAGAAAACGAATAAATAAAATATTAAAAGATGATAATAATACCAACGTTAACGTCGGCGTAGCCCGTACAATAATTCTCAAAATCGGCTCAAAGGTCATGTTGAGAAGAAACATTGACATATCAATTGGATTGGTTAATGGTGCGATTGGAATTATTACAACAATAGTAGAAGATGCGAAACGTCGGGTCGAACAGATCAAAATGCGCTTGATTTCTGGTGAAGAACATTCCATATCTCGTGTGGACTACAAATTTGTATTGATGGATAATATATACATTAATAGAAAACAATTTCCGTTGTGTTTGAGTGATGGAATAACTATTCACAAAAGTCAAGGTTTGAGCTTGAATCATGTTTTGGTAGATGTTGGCAATAACATTTTTGCATGTGGCCAAACCTTCGTTGCTCTATCGAGAGTTACCACGTTAAAAGGTTTGCACATCATCAACTTGGATCCGTTTAAAATAAAAGCCAACGATTCTGCTATCGTGAAATATAATAGACTGAGATCACTTTACCGTTCGGATTTATCCGTTATAAATATCATGGATCAAGCAACAAATTTTAAATGTAAAAGAAAGGATTATTTATGGACGATTGGAAAAACTATTGCGTCGATTCAAATCGAACATTCAAACAATGATATTACAAAAAGCTTCATTACCAGAGGCATAGCAAATACAGTTGGCAACTCCTGCTATGCCAATGCTGTAATTCAGTCAATTTTCAATACTAATACTATTAAACTAGCTTTAACAGCGGCTAAAGACGATTGTTACTTGGTAACTTTATTTAGAGAGTATATATCGAATATTGCTTTGTCTTTTTCGACATTGAAAACATTAGTTAACCTGAAGTATTCAAAGGGATTGCAAGAAGATGCTGGAGAATTCTTTCTTGATCTGTGCCATACATTTGATATACTTAAAAAAAATTTAAGCTTCACTTACAGCGTTTGCTACAGGTGTCTAATGTGTGAAAAAAGAATCACCAGTGAAGATACTTTCTACATACTTTCTGTGCACATTCCTCAACAAAAAAAACCTTTGAACTTCAAGAACTTATCGATTATAATTTTGGATATTGGAAAACGTCTGACGTCGAATTCCGTTGCGCTGGGGACGCTATATGTCTGGGAAGTAAACGGGAAAAGGCCTCTATAACATGCAATAATAAAACATTAATATTACAATTAATGTTGTTTTCGAATAACTCTGATAATAACATAGAAAAAATAATTAATTTAAAAATCAAAAATGTTCCAAAAACAACTGTTAAAATTGGTTCATTAACGTATAGGGTTACGAATGCTATATTACACCACGGAAGTTCCCCAAAATCAGGCCATTACACCAATATGATACGCCAAAATAATTCGTGGATTCATGTGAGCGATACTATAATAAAAAAACAATCCTGGCCAAATTGCGCTAAAGATTCCTATCTACTTATATTGGAAGAAATCGATACTACCAAAAAAATTTTTTGATTAAACGTTGATTTAGACAAATGAGCAAACAAATTTCTAAAATACGCCAATACGCCATTTTTTTATCTCTAATTATGAGAAATTAATGATAGAGCCTAAATATAAGTATGTAAGTCGTATATGTTAAACAGCGCTGAAAATAGTGATCTGTTACTTAACAAACTGTGCAACACAAGTGCCATAAAATAATGTTATCACCATACAATAGGTAAGTACGTCATACGTTTAATGTGTCCGTAACGTTTTTCTTTTTATTTTTTTTTCTGCTTTTTTTCTTATTACATTTGTGGAAAATTACGCTGGTCTCAAGCCCAAAAAAACACAGAGAGGACGTAATACTACATTTACTTTTTAATTATTTATATTTCATTTTAAACATAAACTTAGATTCTTTTACCTGCAGGAGCAGCATCAAATCGATTTTATTACAGGTACTCGAGTTAAACTGAACTTCGAAATACTACTACGATTATTGTGATTGTTTGTGATTAGTGATTATTAATTGTTTTATTATGATTATTAATTATTAATTGTTTGTGATTATTATAATTTTGTGAAATATACATGAAATGTATGTAAAATCTTATTCTTCTGTTAAAAAGCAACTTGTACGATTGAACGCGTAGACATTCTTCATTTGTGTTAGATCAGAAACAAGCGTTGTAAAAAAAAATTAATTTTATGTATATTCCTTGCAATAAATAATATGTTTTAAGCTACTTTAATTTTTTAAGCTACTTTAATTTCCATTCATTCTGCTGTAGTACTTGTATGCAAAAGCCCAAGTTTGAACGTATCACTTCATCGTAAAATGAGACCAAAGTTTAATGCATAAAACCCTAGATTTTTTTGGACGTAATTTGTGAAATACCTACTAAAAAACTCATAAATATAATAGTACAATAAACCTTTTTCTATTGGCCGTTTTTCCCAATGCAACAGATACCCATTATCGAACAAACTAATTTGAAGAATTTTAAGAGAACGCCATATCAGCAATAGGTCAAGTTAACTATTGTATTGACAATTGTTAATAGTTGCAAAATTTAAATCTAAACACTTTAATGAGAATATATAAAATATAAACTATTTATTTAAAAATCTGCTTATCAAATAACTTATTAAAAACAAGTTCGAGTTCCAGCAAAGTATTATTTTTTCTGGTTTCACATTTATTAAATAAACTTCTCTCTGTCGACATCTTTTACCATCTTTGTTAAATACCATTATTTTTTTCCTTACTAATTTGAACAATTTTATGAAAACTCAAAATATGACATTGTTAAAATCTCATTTTCGGATTTAACTACTTATAAATAAGTATGAGTCCCGGCAAAGTATTTTTTTATCCTTTATAAAACACTTCACTCATTGACTTTTTCTCCCATCTCTTAATGGATAACCATTATCGAACTTTTTTATGATGACCATTATTTTCTAAGAAAATTTAAGAAAGATTAGAAGTTTGAATGAATTACTGAAAGATTATATCGTCTCATAAAATATAATTCATTAAAATGTTTAAATATCGAAATAATCGTCAAAGTTGTTATTTGTATGATTTGTTACAATACACATAACTTTTATTTTGTCTAATACAGCAACAAAGACAATTCTTTAAAATGTTTAAATATCGAATTAATCGTCAAAGATTTTTTTCTTTGGTTTGTTACAATACACATAACCTTTATTTTGGCTCAAACAACAACAGAGATTACATTGTATAATGTTCGTATTACGTTGTAATAACTTTCTCGAAAGTTATTGTTGTCGAAAAAATTGTTAAAATAAAGTCACTCTAATGCAAATTTCAGTACGAAATATCACTTTGCGTGCCCAGAGCTCATTGGCTTACATGTGAACAAAATCAATCAAATGCATCGAAAGTATTCGCACTTTTAATAATTTTGACCATTTTTCATATCATTTAGTTGAATCCTCTCGATTACATACATACAGAGGATCCTCGCTATTCACGGTTTCACTATCCACGATTTTTGCTAATTCACAGTTTTTTTTGTGCAATTTAAATACACTGCGAGTACTCGAAAAAATCGATTACTCGAAAAAATTTGAGTACCCGAATAAACTCGAGTACTCGAAAAAAATCGAGTATTCGAGTATTCGAGTATTCGGCGAGTCCAGTTCGAGTCGTGTAAAACTCAAAAAATCGGATACTCGAACAGTCCTTATAATAACATATACATATAATGTGTGTTCAATCAAATGAGTGTGATGCCGTATAAGTTTCTCTGTTAAACAAAGATTATTTATTAAAACAACTAAAATTACTACATAATTATACAATATTTACAAAATTACCTGTTAAACAAAGAAACGACAATTAAGTTCAAATGCCTTACACTTCTATTTACTCTCAATACAAATATTCAACTGATCGCTTCTAAGTCTAACGGTAAGTACCAATATCCTTCTTCTTCTTCCATACACAATACATCTCAAGCGCGCACACTCACACACGAAAGAAATATCAATTTCTTTACATACATACATAAAATATTAATTTTCTCCATAATTTATATATTTATAAACTTTATATACGTCATCATTTGATTTGTCAATATTCTTGATTTATTTTTTTAATCTATAATAAAGATCAATTTAAGGAACGGAAACAAAAAATTCAAAAAAGTTTATATGAAAGTCTTGGCGTGAAAGTTGATGTATGTTTGCAAGGACACGGTACTACCAATACCGGCAACGTAGCTCGGAGATGTTTGAGCGATCCAATAAAATTTTAAGAATGCTTAGAATTAGACTATAAATTAGTCAAAAATTTGAGTTATATTTTGAAATGTTTCAAGTCGAGAAAAGAATTGGATTTAGATAGTCTCGAAAAATTTTGTTTAGAAACATACTGGCTTCACTATTCACTCTATCCGTGGAGCAGAATGAATCCGTCTACCCACAAACTTCTGATTCACCGATGTCAAATATGTAGAAAGTTTCCTTTGTCAATCTCATATTTTTCTGAGGACTCGAGTGAACCGTGGCAAAAGTTAAATCGGAACAACATGAAAAACGGTGCAAGTCAAATTAGTCGATTGAGTCGAATTTTGACCACTTTTAATAAAGCGATTTTCCTATCGGACCCCAAAATTTCTATGATTTATGTAGAAAATCGCTTGAAATGGAGAAAAGATCTTGATTTGCGGGAAGAGTGCAAAGAATTTCTTTTAAGGTACTTAATGAATGAATTATTAATAAATGAATTGTTCTTATTTCCAGTGAAAATATTGGTCAGGATTCTACGATAAATGAATTAATTCACGTCGAAGAATAAGAATTTAATCGAAGCTAGAAGAAAATTTTCATAATTTTTTTACTATAGAGACTTAATAAATACATATCAAAGTATCAACATATACGTTTTTATTATTTAATATTTATATAAAACACAATACAAAATTAATATACCGTTATGCTGAATCATATTATGACTGCTTGAGGCTCAAACTCTTTCATTTACTATATTAATATCATTTGTAATTATAAGTTTTATCGAAGGCACTAATACCATTTTACGGATCCTTATGCTCTTATAAACATTTAAAGATAAACAGAATTAAAGATTTTTTGTCAATTGTTTAACAAAAGTGAGTCATCAATTTTCTGAACAAGAAAAAAAATTGAAGCTGAAATGAACAAAATGATGAAAAACATAGCGTGTTTTGCGCCCAAAATGATAAGAATTACTTATCATATATTAGAAATTTGTCGATTATTTTTATTATTCTTTAACATATACATTCGTGGTGCAATAAATACTTGCTGCCATGATCTCAGTGGACGTCAAAAGCAACTACCTGTTATTTCCTGGGTCCTGTGAAATCAGAAATATGACAGATTCGATGATTTCAGAGCTCTATTCGGTGCAAAAAAGATGTGATTTTAACGTTATTTACCGTAAACAATTAATTGAGCTAATTTTCGGTACCAAGCACCTGGGGACACGTTTAAAAAAATAAAATAAAGGTATTTTTTCTCTACATTTGAAGAAAATATATAGACTTTCATCATAATCAATTCCCTTGAAACGCCGGTCAAAAATAAGAAAAATAAGGGAAAAAACTCATGCTTCGGGCGTTTTTTAGGGATGTGGACTCTTGGAAATCCATTCGGGACCATTTTTCCCAAAAAGTACCTTTTCAAATGACGCCACCCTCATTATTTTAGCTATCTTTTCCATGGTAGCAAAATCTTTTGCAATTATATGCAAATCTGTTAAAAGTAGCAGTATGTAAGAAAATTTGAGTAAGAAGAGCCACTTTTAACTTCTGCAGACAATGCAATTTCTGTTGAATATTTAAACGTCAGTAATCTTGCTTAAGAATTTGATAATCTTCGCAATCAAAATATTATGGGTTCTGCATTTGGTTTTTTGCAATTTTTATGATGTCATAATTGAATAAAAATTGCATGAAAATTATTTCGTGAGTATAACGAGGAAATATTGTACAATACTTGAAAAAATTGTATGAATTTGAAATTTTTATGATTTCAAGTTACATTACATAAACTTTCTAGTAGATGCATTGAAGTAATTTGTCAAAAACATCTTGCATGGTTATTGCACGACATTTACACATGAAAAATTAGTTTTATGAACTATCACTTTATCAAAGCATCTTGAAACAGAATTAATGTAAAACTAGATAAGAACGAGACAAGCAAGTTCGTGTAACAGTTTTTATCAAACCCTATCACGTAATAATTAACCGGCCAAAGAGGCATTTATGACTTTTCGCATCTTTTTTAGCTAAACATTATACAAATTTGACATCAAATAAACTTATTTGATTGTGATAAATATTATCATTAATTTTCTAGCACACGATGACATTCTACATACCTCGGATCGTGTATGTGTGTGTAAGGACTTGTATATACTTTTTTAAAAACATCATACGTGTAAATATATATGTGGCGTTTCATGTCAACTCTCACAGTGCCGCGTGGTGCGGCAGAATTAAGTCAAATCAGTAAATTTGTAAATCGCTGAATAAGTTCTGAAATGCACCTAAAAAAAAACGAACACATGAATTTGATGGGAAATTGCCTCAGCTTTCCGATGGTGAGGTCAGATTTTCCAAAATTTTCCATTTTTCCCGAAAAAATGGCTGGGAAAACTTGAAAGTCGATTATCTCAAAAACTTCATTTTTAAGATTTTTTCAAATAGTCTAGATCGAAAGATCAGGAAATTTTCCATCGATTTAGACATTTTTCAGATAGGCATTTTTTGATTTTAGTGAGATATAGCGAGAGAAAGAAGAAAAAACGCGCGGGCGGCCGGGCATGCAAAACCCACGAAAAAGCCAAGTTTTTTCTTCTTTCTCTCGCTATATCTCACTAAAATCAAAAAATGCCTATCTGAAAAATGTCTAAATCGATGGAAAATTTCCTGATATTTCGATCTAGACTATTTGAAAAAATCTTAAAAATGAAGTTTTTGAGATAATCGACTTTCAAGTTTTCCCAGCCATTTTTTCGGGAAAAATGGAAAATTTTGGAAAATCTGACCTCACCATTGGAAAACTGAGGCAATTTCCCATCAAATTCGTATGTTCGTTTTTTTTTAGGTGCATTTTAGTACTTATTCAGCGATTTACAAATTTACTGATTTGACTTAATTCTGCCGCGCCGCGCGGCACTCGAAGATTTGACGTGAAATACCATAAATAGGTATATATACGCACTTGTAATGTATGTATCATAATCTGCTCATGCGAAAGATGCTGTAGTAACCGAAATATACAACAATATACAGCGCGCCGCTTATTGTGCCTTCGCGAGCACGTGTAAGCGAACTCATGTTCACTTGTTTTTGGTCAGTGAGATCGCTACCCGCGTACCTCCAAGTCAGTTCGCTTCAGTGACGACGGATCATTTTGCACTTAGCAGGCAGCAGCTACAGTACACATCGTTCCTCAGTTATTGTGTTTCCGTGTGTCACTTTGTTTAGTTTACGCGCAACAGGATTGCTATTAACATACCGCGTAATCAGTTCAATTCAGTGTTATCGTCGCATATAACTAGCAGGCAGCAGCTATAGTACAAATATATTGCGCTCCTTGTATCGCGCTCGGATACGCATTAACGATTTTTGTGTTAATTAATTGTGTAAGAACAGTAAAATTCACGCACCGCACATTGGGCTGGCTTCAGTGGTTTGTCATCCGCTACATCGAGTCTGAGCAGTGAGCAGATAGTGTAAGTACAATTAATTTGCTTTATTCATAACTTACATGTAATTTCATATTGTTCGCTTATTTTTCTAATACGTGAAAAAGAAATTATGAAAAATATTTTCAAGTAGCAATTATTTTGCGTTATAGTTAAAGTGTGAAAACAAACGAATACGTTAATGCCACTGCCGCAGTATTTCCCTTTGTCTAGTGCCCTCAGTCATGGGAACAATATCATATCGAGTCGGGACACCCGAGGCTACATGTGCAAGTTCGGACTTGTGTGTATGTGCGGTATCTTTCTTGTACGATACACACACGTATGTGAATAAATGTACAATACTCTCTGTTATGCGTATGTGCACTATTTGTGTGAAAAATTTACGAAAAAGTTTCGTCGTACGAATATGATGAACTACGAATTACAAACGTCGTACGAATCACCTGCTTCAATACGTTTACCCGGGTGTAGTTTCTCGTACCTTCTATTGTAAATAATACATTTCATAGTCGCCCATATAAGTACAACCAGTTCAAATCGTTTTTCACGTATTTTATTTACATTTATATAAATATGTGGTTTACGCAATAATAAGGAAAATCAACTAGCTGGGTGCTTCAGCGGCCGTGGATACAAACTTTGTCGATTCTTTTCCATTTCGATATTGAGCGCGTGTAAGATTACGAATTTTGCAAAAATTAGTATCAAAATGTATCACCACCACGTTCCTGTTCCCCCGTTCTGTCTCGCCCATGTTCTTTTAAGGGTAGCTAGCAATTTTTATATTTTTGTAATTGTTTCAAAAACACAAGTGAAAATGTGTGTACAGGTACTACGTAGAGTAGGTGCTACATATACAATGGGTGTGAATACCAACTTACGTCAGTGGTGTGCATTTTATATAAAAGCTTGATAAATATTGGAATCGCATAAATACACTTTTCACTTACGTACTGCGGTGAATACGAATTTAAGTTGTGACAACGCGGTGAGTTGCATTTAATAAACATACAACTATGAATGTTATACGGTAGGCAGACTTTCTTTGGACCCACGTGAACAGTTATATACGATCGCAAGAAAGAAAGCTTCGCTTTGTGTTCTCACTCTAGTTCATCATAATTATACGCTTATGTTATACATATTGAGATTTAAATAATGAGAAGAGATAACGCAACAATTTATATATATGAAACAATCCCATGAAACGTAGGATGGTTGGTCTGCTGTCGTTTTTCGAAAATTATATATTGTTAGTAAAATCAGAACTAGTATACATGTAGATTTTTAGGATTATCAGATGATATGGCACAGATCTCATTTCATAAAACGTATTTAACTGTAGATATTTTGATGTTAAAATTAGCAGATAACCACTTACTAATTCATTTATTATTATATAATGATTATATTTTGTAATTTTACATATTTTTTTTTCAGCCGTATCAAATTATTCAAAAGCAAAGCATATTTAAATTTTCACAGTTATTTACCGGGATTGAATTAAACCATTTAAACATGCCTGGGTAAGTTTAATCATTTTCATAGTATCTTTTTTTTTATTATCGTTATTGAATTATTATTATTTATAATCATGTACCCTACATCACTCTTTATTTATTCAAACAAACTGTTTCTCTCATTTACGTATAAATATTTACGTAAGATGTGACGATGATAATAAGAGGGTGAGCGAGTCATGATGATAATTTAAAATGTTGATCGTAATTTTATTATATTAATTTATTGGTAATTTTAAGAATAGTCTTGTGTAGGCAATAATTTGGAGCTTAAATGTAGTACAAAAAAATTTTATATTTCAAATATATCATTTGCATAATGAAAAAACTATTTAACAACCAGTGGCAAAACATGGCTCACAGATTAACAGATCAAGTATATAGCTATGCAAGAAAACGCCCCTTAGCACGTTAACTAAATGTATATGCCTTAATATACATGCAATATGCCGCATGTTATATGCCTTATCACGATAATCAATTTTCCATTTCATATTTTTTCTTTTTTTTAATGAGTTTCTTTTTAATATCACTAAAGAAAATTACTTTCTCAATTGGTTGCTGAAAGTATTAAATTTTAAAGGCAAAAACTTTTTGGTATTCCTCAATTAGTAATACATTTAGGAGCTTTATAAGTAATTGAAACTGAACTCCCACAATAACTAATGGTCATTATTCATTGAGTTATATGGAACACTACATTGTTGTTATTATTATACACGGTTATCTCGCAATGTAATTGTTGATTTTTATGAGCCAAGATACTTCTATTTTTAATATTAATGTTATAAAAAATAAGCAGCATGATCACTGATTCCAACTTTTTTTCTTTTGGACGGCATCTTACACCAATATATTATTGTACCTTATTCGTGAAAAAACCATGCAACGACTGACACATCTTTCCTCAATTGCTTTCTACTCCTTTATTCAAATATTTTTATTTACAAATAATCCAAATGCCTAATGCTTATCAAATTTTTTAAAATAATTTTTATTCAGCCATAGTATAATCGAGAATAACTATCAACTGAATATTATCGAATTCATTTAAAACGTGATTAATTATAAAAACTAGCACCGATTTCATAAAAAATTAACCGATTATTGAATTTTCGTTCAAACCACAGTTTCTTACACTGTTTGTAGCCTAACAAATGAATTCTTCTAATCGTAAGAATGAAAAAAAGTAAAATAATGAAGATGGATTTTTTCTGCGCACATATGTTATACAGCGGAAAAGGCTATATCATATGAGCCTTTTCGCATACTTGGCGTGTTCAATTTTTTCCTGTTTTCCGTTTCTTTCATGTTGTAAAGAAGTGCACTTGATTCGAGTGCTGTAGCTCAAATGCTTCGCTTTAATTGTCACGAGAAGATAGACGCATTTTTGACATACGTAAAACGCCTGAAAACGCAAATGAAGAAAAAAATTAACACGCATAGTACGAGAAAAAGGGTCACGGTTATGATTGTATCTAATTGCAACACTATACATTTTGGAATTGAAATTATTCCACATCGAAAAGAAAAATCTTTTCTAAATGGAATAATTTTTTTTTTCAATTTTAAGTCTTCTCTGATTCCTTCATTTGCTTATAAAAACTGATTTTGTATAAATTGCTTTTCTTTTACCTTTAGTAGACAGAGACGTATGCATGGCTTGAAGCGGTCGAATTCAACAAATCTACCCAGTTTTATCTAAAGTTTTGAAGTCATTACCAATTTATTATGAACATAGCACTGTCTTAATCCGTTTTTGCCTAAAACGAACCAAAAAACATGCTTCCGTTTTCACACTTGACGCAATTTATGTCAGAAAAATATGAAAGTGTTTTAAAACCTACTACTTTAAAATAACAACTCTTATATTTTACCCCGAAGAATGTCATTAAATAACAAATATATTCTTATAAAATTTTTCTGATTACTTTTTTAAATTAATATATACTCGTTTTAGGAAAAAACGAGTCAATCGAAAAAATTTTCATTTTCTGACAAAACGGCAGCAACTTAATCGTTTAGTGTATCTTCGTGGTTTGGTAAATTCAATGAAACGACAGATTAATTCTGCCGATTCAAATACACCTAATTTGGACAGAACATCAGTTAATGTGGAAAATAATTCACCTATTCAACCAAATCTTATATTCTTGGAAGAAAATTTACCAAATTACGTTGAGCCACCTTTACAACAATCCATTTCAAACGAAAATATGATGGAAGTTTCTGAAAATATAACAGTCGATTCATGTTCAAATTCAAGAACACCGTCAGCTTCACTACGGATAGCTTTAAACGAAAAAATTGAAAATAATGCGATGGGAATTTCTGAAGATGTAGATGTGACCCCGGAAGATTAACACAGCAGCTTGGGTCCCAGTCAAATGCGATGAAAATTTTTTTACTTATAGATTTCGACCTCCTGAACAATAATCAACATATAAGTGACCCTTGAAAATGAGCCGTTTACGAGAAAAAAATTATTAAAGTTGCATATTTTTAGACCCGCTTAACGTAACCTCTCTCTGCTCGCTATAGACGTAAACAAAGGTATCGCGAGAAAGCAAATTACATAAGTCTTTGCCGAACGCTTTTTCGTGGCTGAAACTAAACTGCTTTCATGTTTAATGTTATAAAAAGTTTAGTCTTAGTCATGATTAGGTCAATAATGCCAATAATTGACACGCTTCGAATCACCAATAAAGTATGTCAAAAGGAGTGTGCGGATTACATAAATTATCAATCATTTTGCCTTTTAAAGATTCAGATAGGGTCTGCTTTTATGTTTTGCAATATGATAAGACTAATCTATAAGCTAAAAAGTCAAAGTAATCGAAGTACTAACTCGGCTCAATAATATGACGCTTGGACAAAAAGATCGATACAATAACGAAAGTCATTGATAGTTTTGCATTCTAACGATTTGAAAATGTTCTGTTTTCATGTTTTTCTTGATAAAAAGTTTTGTGTAAGTAATGCAAAAAATATAAAATCTAATCCTAAACTCGTGCCGATTTTTTTTCTACATATAACCATATAGGTGAGTTTAGCATTTCACGAAAAATATATGCTCTGCTTTAATCTTTTTCTTTTTTTTAAAAAAAGTCTAGTATGAGTGAAAAAAGCCAAAAAAAGTCGAAAAATAGTAACACTGATTTATTATATACAATATCAGACCACTGTGGCCAGTTCAGATCCTCAATATATTCTGCTTTCATGTTTTTTGGAAAAACAAGCCTAGTGTAGGTGATAGAAAGCCAAAGTAGGCCAAAACATACAAGCGTTGTTTTCGAAAAAGAATACCCCACTCCTAGGGCCTGTTAAGATCCTAAATACATTCTGCTTTCATGTTTTTTAGAAAAACAAGCCTAGTATAGCTAATAAAAACACAAAGTAAGCTAAAACGCACAAACGCTGATCTGTTATATAGAATATCAGACCACTGTGGGCTACTAAGATCCGAAATATATATTCTGCTTTCATGTTTTTTAGAAAATCAAGCCTGGTTTGGCTGGTAAAAACACAAAGCAGGCCAAAACACACAAACGCTAATCTGTTAAATAGAATATCAGACCACTGTGGCTAGAAAAGAGCCTCAATATATTCTGCTTTAATGTTTTTTTAAAAATCAAGCCTAGTCGAGCTATTAAAAAGCCAAAGAAGGCCAAAACATACAAGCGTTGACATTCAGAAAAGAATACTCCCGTCATTTGGCCATCTCATGTCCTGAATATATTCTGCTTTCATGTTTTTTAGAAAAACAAGCCTAATGTATCTGATAAAAAGTTAATGTTCGCTGAAACATACCAGCCTAGATTAATTATATCGAACGTCGGACCTGTGGCCTATTATGATCCTCAAAATATTTAATCGCAGGCATATATAAGGGTCCTGACAAACTTTGTGACATAAATTTATTTTTGAACAACTTCATTACCGAGTATGAAGAGATAAAACTTCAAGGTGGTTTCGTGGTTAAAAATAAAAGGATACCCCTAAAATTTGTGAATTTTATCGCAGATGCTCCTGCAAGAGCTCTGATTTTAAATCACCGCGGTCATAATAGTACGGAACCGTGCTCCAAGTGCAAAGTTGCTGGTTACAAATTTGAAAATCGAACAATGGTGTTCCCGGGAATAGATTTTGAAAAAAGGAATGACTCAAATTACGAAGCACAGAACTATGAAGATCACCAGAAAGGTGCAACGCCGCTGTTTAGATTAGGGATTTCACCCACTCTCAATACGCCTTTTGAAGTATTGCATTTAGTGTATTTAGGTCTAACGGTAAAACATTTAGAAGCGTGGATATGCGGGAAATATGGATACGGTCCAAAACTATCCAAATTATTCGGTGATGAATTATCTCGTCGATTTTTGAGTTTGAATGATTATTGCCTAAATGATTTTACTCGTCGACCGAGAACGTTATCAAAGCCAAACAAATTGAAGGCGACAGAACTTCGGCATTTACTGTTGTACGCATCGTCAGTCGTGTGCGAGGATATTATTTCTGATGATTACTTATTACATTTAAGGTATTTGATTATTGCTATGCGAATTCTTTGCCGGAATAATGTAACGGAGGAAGAATTTCTCACAGCTGAAACTTGTCTTAAAGCCTATGTAACATTTGCTCCGAACTTATATACGTTACCATTTGTAAGCTATAATGTTCATTCGGTTCAACATATCGTTGACGATGCAAGATTATGCGGAAATCTTGAGAGTATATCTGCCTTCATTTATGAAAATAATATGCCTTTATTCAAAAAAAACATTAGAAATCATCCGGAACCTCTGCAGCAATTCGCCAATCGTTTGCGTGAAGAACAAGGTATTCAGCACATACGATTAGATAAAAGTAGTTCTAACAACCCGAAAGTTTCGATACGGCATGCAGGTGGCCCTATTCCCTTTGAATTGACCTCTTATTCTTATAAGCAATTTAAAAAGTATGAAGATGATAATTTTTGTTTCGTTGTTGATGATCGTAACAATTATTGCCAAATAAAAGATGACAATTCTCTATGTAAAATACAAAACATTTTATTAGTCAATGATCAAGTTATAGTGGTAGTAAAAAAGTATTCAATTACTGAAGATGTATTTGAAAGTCCAATAAGGTCTTCATCGGTTGGGATTTTCAAGTGTTCAAAATTGTCAAATGAATTACACATGGTATTAATTACAGATGTGTTATGTAAATGCTATAGAATGCCTGTGTGGAAGAATTTTTCAAAAAAACATACTTCAGATATTATTGATGAAGGGTATATAATGAGTACTTTGTTACATACAGTAAATTAAATAAATATTTATATTGGCTTTGTAAATCTAAGAATATTAGATGAATCATTACTCATTTATTTTATTAATTTGTATACGTAAAGAATCAAAATCTTCCAATTGTTTTTTGATCCTCCAACTAAATAATGTACAAAAAGGCATTATGCCAGAATTAAATAAAAATATTGTCAAGTGCCCATTATTTTGTAAATGACAACTCAATGTACTGATTCTTCCTATTGAATGATTTTGTAAAAACGGGTATAATTCTGTTCTTTAAAAGTAGAAGTATGATATTAACTATTAAAATAATTTTTCCTATGAAAATAAACATTTTCAATTCATTGTAATCACCTTTGAAATTGATTATAAAATAAATTTTTCACACATGAAAAATAATAATAATTCTATGAAAGTACTAAATTATTAGGGGTAATCCTTGGGACCAGAAATAGTTTCTTGTTAAGAATTAATCAACCATAAAATTATGAGCGGCATTTCACATGCACGGGCCCAAAAATCAATATAACATCTATTATATAATTTGATGCGATAAGTTGAAAAATAATTCTACGAAACATCGATTTTAACTTTGTAGTGGAGTAATTTTCAATATGAAACTATTTCTAGTCTCAACGATCACCCCGATAATTGTGTTTTATTATATTATAGTAATGTTTTTGCAATCAATACTGCTTCGATGCTTCAGTTATAAAAATAGGGTTTTAAATTCATTTTTCAGATGTTAAATGATCGTTTTCGAGTGAGAATGAATGCACACTTGCCTTGTATGTTTACGTATGAGCAAAAGGGATATCCTATTTGATTTCGCTTTTGAATTTGCATTATTGCACAATACTTTTATCACATGAGATTCAGAATAATGAATATCGTGATATATCTATGTTCATTAAATGAAATTGAAATAAGTGATTTTATCTTTATTTTTTAAAAATTGTATGTCGTAAGAAGAAAATAATTAAATTATAAACGAATATTTTTTTACTGCTTTTAACTTAGCACAAGTAAAATCAATTAAGTTACTAATGAATTTAATATAAATTTGTTTAATATTTTTGTTATTTTGCTACATCAACAAGCTCCCGTAGTATTGTCTATTAAACCAATGAAATTAATGAATAGTTTTTAATCAAATATTGAGGCATACATTGATATAATCACGACCAATTGCAACAGACAATTTTCGTGTATTATTCAGTTTTCAAATTAATTTTATTTTTGATATGAGTCTTTAATATTTAGTTTTTTTTTATATAATTTGTATTAACAAAACTTAATGAAATTTTAATATTATCTTCAGGATCTCTAAACCGACGAAGGTCACTTCCAAAGGTGGAACAATTACAAAACCAAAAAGACTACAAACAACGGATGATGAAGAAGTCAAGCCGAAAAGACTCAAACAAAATAAAAACTTGAGAAATCATATGGAAACATTTTTCAATATGAATTCCTCTTTGTCTAAAAAATCGATTGATAAAAAAAATGATTCATTGTTTACCAATAAAACTATGGTTAGCCCTAAGAATTTTGCAACTTATAAAAAGACTAGTCTGAAGAACCTCCAATCACTTCATAATGATGAGGACGACAACGATGATGATGATGATGACGACGACGATTATGATGATGATAATGTTGATGATGATGACTTTGAAAGTTCTGAACAAGAGGAAGAAAGTGAAATATACGATAAAAGCGACAAAGATGATGGTGGAGATAAAAATGGGAGTAAGAAGTATCGAAGGGAATTCTATGGAGCCAGAAAAAGTAATGAGATTTTTGGAAATGAAACTGACGTCAATATGTTGATTGAAATACGCAAGGAACTCGATGAAATGAAAAATGCCATTTATGGGGTAGAATCAAATATTTTAAAAAGCTTGGACGTAATAAAAAAATCTGTTGAAGAAATACATCATTCCACGTAAGTTCAAAAAAATTCATTACGTTTAATTACTATATATCTATGCTAAATTGATTTGAATAAGAGTTATTATAATATAACAATTTTATACCGGTAATTTATTGTAGGTGGCAAAAAGCACCCTTCGATTTCTTAAAAAATAAATTTTGCAGCTTTTAATTGAAAAAATTGATTAAAAATTAAAACTTTTATTGAAAGTTTAGTTTTTTTAAATAATTTTTCACTCTATCTTGGGTTATCAAACGAATATATTCAAAAATAGTTGATTCATCAAATTATCAACAGCATTGAGTATTCGTCGTGTTGCATTATTTGAAAAATCTAATACGAGTTTACGTTCTTTAACAAAGTTATATTACTCATTTTCTTCCGCTTGCTGTTATTTAATTTTCATTTTCTTTTACATTAGACAAAAAATCAATCCCACAGAATAAAAAATTTGAAAAATTAGCTACAAAATGAAAACGGGTAAATTTTATATTATAAATTGTTGATAAAAATTTGAAAAAAACTTTGAAGCCAGTATCTATTATTCTAGAGACCAAATGTTTTTTATCGATAATGAAGTTAAAAAATTATTCAACGAAATTTTTATTTACTGTTACTGGTTGACTTGAATTAAGTTATCAACTTATCGATCAATTCGCTCCGTATCCGTGTAATCTACTAATATTATTTGTAATTATTCTTCATTAAATTATATTTTTTATTTTAGACCCGCTGAATTTGTGAGCTTACATAAGCCTGAAGGATTTCCAATTAAAAGTATGGAGGAATATGCAATAATAATAGAGGATTAAGATAAACTAAAATCAATGGTAAATATAAGAAAAATTTTTTGATTTTTTACTTCAAATTATTTTCTTACATTCCGGGCGAAATAACATACTTAATCCTTATATGTCCTTTGTTTCATATGTCAAAAGTCCCACTGTCAGCTACTGCTAAGGTTTTCACCGCCGAAAACTAGGAAACCGAAAATTATTATTCAGGTTCTAGCCATTCATACAGCGTAAAATGGTCGTAGTTTGAAAAAAATTATGAAAAAACTTTTAAGTCTCCAAATATTATCATCAATGTATTATAAAGTTCATTTAATTTGAAAATATTTTAGAACATTCAACCGCCGTAATGCGTGTTTCGCTTATCCACATAATTCGCATATCATTTTTTATAGGACTAGGGCCTAAAGGCAGCATTCGATTCGTAGCTGAATGTGCAATTATGTAAATTTTTTGTCATTTTATTTAGCTTCTCGTGATACAGTTTCATTTACCCACTATTTCCTCTTCATAATCGACTAAAATAAAACTTTCTTGTTTATGTTAAATAATCCATAAATTCTGAGAACGTTTGTCCATCTTCATTCGATAATATAATCAAGTAGTAGTAATAATAAATTTACGAATAAAAAATTGTATTAAATAATAATACGTCGTTATATGGTTTTTTTTTCAGAAAAATTATTTGAAGCACTGGGGAGGGGATAACCTCGAAGATGCAACAAGGCAGTACGTAAAAGATAGTTTTACGGATGAAGTGATCCATAATGAATGGATTTGGTGTAAGCAAAAGGGTGAAGAACATAAAGAAATTATGTGGAAAACCCCTGTAGCTGTTATCATGTGGAGTAAGTTCCCCTGAAAGTCATTAGTACTAGTAGTTTTCTTTAATTGCATCTTTATTAATATTTTAAAACTATGTTGAGAAAATAGTTTGTAATTTATGCAGATATGAATTTTCAACAAAAGTCTAGTTTGTAATACCTGTCTTGAACCTACGCCATAATATCTCGTTTTCTTAAAAATCCATATCTGCATTTGTTAAAAATTATCTACTTATCTTCCCAGATAACAGGGAAAGTTGCGGCAACGTTTCGGCGACCACGATTTTGGAACCTTGAAACGTTTCGCGTTTTAGGGTTGTGAAAGTTGCCTAAACGTTTCGGCAACTTGAAAAATGTCCCGATCGGTGACAAATAAATGTTGCAGAAACGTTTCTAAATCGTGAAACATTTGGGCCTAAAATGTTTCAGCGACGTTGCCGCAACTTTTGGTAAAATTTTCATCAAAAATAGGAACCCGCGTACGGAAGGTTTCAGCGACGTTGCCGCAACTTTCGGTAAAATTTTCATCAAAAATAGGAACCCGCGTACGGAAGGTTTCAGCGACGTTGCCGCAACTTTCAATACAATTTTCATAGAAAAAATAAACCTGCGTACAGAAGGTTTCAATGACGTTGCTGCAACTTTAATAACAATTTTTATAAATTTTTTCAACTTTTCGTATCATTTTCAAATGAAAGCAATTTAAAATTTCTATTTATATTTAATCCCGATGAAGGCTTGTTTTTTTTATCTATGATTTTTAGTAGGCTTCGAGCGACAATTTATCTCTGTAAATATCAATGGAAAAGTATCAATTTTTTTTATGAAAGTTGTGTAATCAGTATTAAAGTTTGAAAAATTATCGATTTATTTTCATGACATTTGTGTAAAAAATTTAAAAAAAAGACAAAAATTAATTATTAATCTGAAATAATGTCTTGAGGTTCTTGATTTCTATTATTTTCATTATTGGGTGCAGCTACACGAGCGGCATTATTGGCTGCTTCCAATCTTTTTTTTTGGTCCCGTTCTATTCTTTTTTTGGCCTCTTTCAGCAATGATTGGGTTGATTTTTTGATTTCATCCCGGGTGTGCTTGGGAAATTTTCCTAAAACCACTAACAGTAATTTTTTTATTAAATATTTGTTAATAATAAATGTAACATACATTAAATAAACCTTTATACGTACCAAATACAACCAACCTATCATAAATCCATGTATTCATGATAGCGTGCTTACGATGCACTCCCGATTTTCGTCCTTTGAAATTAAACTGCACTGCCAATTCATTTGACATTAGAGCACCAAGAATGTTTCTCGTAGTGAAGTGCCCATCCGATGCCCCAAATCCCCAAAGGAATTTTTGCTAAAAAAAGAGACATAAACAATTTTTCAATCAATTACATCACTTCGTGAATTGATTTAATCACTTTGTCATTTATTACTTACAGTTTGCTTTAAATAATCTTTTTTCATTGAGATTTCATATTCAAATCTTCTAAAGTCATTCAGAGTCTTCAATGGAAGAGTATTTACGAACATCTCTTGCAGATTAATGCGATCATCTATTTCGTCGTTTTCGCCTCTGTTTCGTCTGCTGTTCAAATCAAACTTCATTTGGGCATGGTTAAGCAATATTTCTTCAAGAAAAGCTAGAATAAATAATAAATATAACATGATTGATTACGTGAACATTTGAATTCAAATTTGTTAGTTTTACTTACTTTCAACTGATGTTTTTTCACGTGAATTTACGTGACCCGAAGACGTCGAGGCTGAAAATGTTGGGGCTGTTGATTTTGAGGCTGAAAGTGTCGGGGCCGCAGATAGAGATTGACGGTGTTTGGTCGATCGAAATCGGGAATGTAAAGATTTCATTTTCTTTTTTCATTTCAGTATCGCCTTCGACGCCACGCAAATTTCTTTCAGAAGAAGACGAAGAGCTATCTGAACGTGTGTTTTCGTGGCCTGAAAAAATCAATCACATGATCGAAAAATGTTAAGAATAAAAGCTTACATCCATATAACCATATAAACATCGATTTTTACCTCCTTCCTCCGTCGGGGGAATCAATGGTATAATTGCCAAAGGATCATCAGCGTTGTGCTGCATAGAATCATCGTTTGAATTGTCGGCCGATGAAGGTACATTAATGTGTCTATCATGACGCGAATTTTTATCTAGCGTATCTGCATATGCATTTTTGACATCAGAATTGTCTTGACGCAATTTTAACTTTTCCCTTGCTATCAAGTAAGTTTCTATAAAACATAAAATCATTCAAAAGTAAAAACTTTTCTTAGTTTACAATGTCAATCAACTTGATATAATTTTAAATACTTACCAGCCTCATTGATGGATTCTTCAATTTCGTATTCGTCCCAAGTTTCCTTACACGGGTTCGTTCTTTTTCGAGCAGCCTTGGCGACCCTTTCGTCTGTTTTGTAGGGTGGCCAATAACATTTCTTCCCGCATTCAAAAATCCAATTATTTGGAATCACTGCTAATGTATTTTCTTCCGTAAACAACACAACGCACCATATCTCACAATTTGACTTGTAGTAACTCATATTTGAACACTTCACTAGGTCGATCAAAAGAACCTTGCCGAGATTTTGCTAAACACGCACACACACAAACAGTTTGCAGACAGTTTGAGTGCTTGAAATTTACGTCGCGTATTATAAACTTTGGACAGTAGTGAGTTGGGATCTGCGAAATTATAATCGATAATACGAGCGTAAGTTCATTAAGTGCATACAAGACGGTACGGTTAACGATGCAATGGCTAGTCCGAACTGTATTTGTAAAACGACGCGTTGAGTTGATCGCACTGCTCTCAAAGTTCGAGTCGTTTGTATACACAAAGACGCGATGAGGCGAACGCACATCAGCCGAGCATGTATATATGAGACCGTGAGATACACGTTACAACATCTAGTTCGAACTTTATTTGCAAAAAATCGCGCTTAAAAGAACGTACTGCTCGCGACTTGTGTGACGAAGTTGTAGTAAACGTCGATCACTGCAAGCAAGATTGAATCTGCGAGTGTATACACAAAGACGCTACGAGGCGAGCGAAAATTCGGCAAGCGTATATATGAGACTGCGCGATACACGTTAAAACGGCTACTCCGAACCCTAATGTTAAGAAGATGTGCTGACTTGATCGCAGGCTAGCGAAGCTTGTGACGACGTGCAGCTAACGTCAATTGCTGTAAGCAAGTTTGAATCTACGATTGTATACACGAAGACGCGATGAGATAGATTCAAACTTGCTTACAGCAATTGACGTTAGCTGCACGTCGTCACAAGCTTCGCTAGCCTGCGATCAAGTCAGCACATCTTCTTAACATTAGGGTTCGGAGTAGCCGTTTTAACGTGTATCGCGCAGTCTCATATATACGCTTGCCGAATTTTCGCTCGCCTCGTAGCGTCTTTGTGTATACACTCGCAGATTCAATCTTGCTTGCAGTGATCGACGTTTACTACAACTTCGTCACACAAGTCGCGAGCAGTACGTTCTTTTAAGCGCGATTTTTTGCAAATAAAGTTCGAACTAGATGTTGTAACGTGTATCTCACGGTCTCATATATACATGCTCGGCTGATGTGCGTTCGCCTCATCGCGTCTTTGTGTATACAAACGACTCGAACTTTGAGAGCAGTGCGATCAACTCAACGCGTCGTTTTACAAATACAGTTCGGACTAGCCATTGCATCGTTAACCGTACCGTCTTGTATGCACTTAATGAACTTACGCTCGTATTATCGATTATAATTTCGCAGATCCCAACTCACTACTGTCCAAAGTTTATAATACGCGACGTAAATTTCAAGCACTCAAACTGTCTGCAAACTGTTTGTGTGTGTGCGTGTTTAGCAAAATCTCGGCAAGGTTCTTTTGATCGACCTAGTGAAGTGTTCAAATATGAGTTACTACAAGTCAAATTGTGAGATATGGTGCGTTGTGTTGTTTACGGAAGAAAATACATTAGCAGTGATTCCAAATAATTGGATTTTTGAATGCGGGAAGAAATGTTATTGGCCACCCTACAAAACAGACGAAAGGGTCGCCAAGGCTGCTCGAAAAAGAACGAACCCGTGTAAGGAAACTTGGGACGAATACGAAATTGAAGAATCCATCAATGAGGCTGGTAAGTATTTAAAATTATATCAAGTTGATTGACATTGTAAACTAAGAAAAGTTTTTACTTTTGAATGATTTTATGTTTTATAGAAACTTACTTGATAGCAAGGGAAAAGTTAAAATTGCGTCAAGACAATTCTGATGTCAAAAATGCATATGCAGATACGCTAGATAAAAATTCGCGTCATGATAGACACATTAATGTACCTTCATCGGCCGACAATTCAAACGATGATTCTATGCAGCACAACGCTGATGATCCTTTGGCAATTATACCATTGATTCCCCCGACGGAGGAAGGAGGTAAAAATCGATGTTTATATGGTTATATGGATGTAAGCTTTTATTCTTAACATTTTTCGATCATGTGATTGATTTTTTCAGGCCACGAAAACACACGTTCAGATAGCTCTTCGTCTTCTTCTGAAAGAAATTTGCGTGGCGTCGAAGGCGATACTGAAATGAAAAAAGAAAATGAAATCTTTACATTCCCGATTTCGATCGACCAAACACCGTCAATCTCTATCTGCGGCCCCGACACTTTCAGCCTCAAAATCAACAGCCCCAACATTTTCAGCCTCGACGTCTTCGGGTCACGTAAATTCACGTGAAAAAACATCAGTTGAAAGTAAGTAAAACTAACAAATTTGAATTCAAATGTTCACGTAATCAATCATGTTATATTTATTATTTATTCTAGCTTTTCTTGAAGAAATATTGCTTAACCATGCCCAAATGAAGTTTGATTTGAACAGCAGACGAAACAGAGGCGAAAACGACGAAATAGATGATCGCATTAATCTGCAAGAGATGTTCGTAAATACTCTTCCATTGAAGACTCTGAATGACTTTAGAAGATTTGAATATGAAATCTCAATGAAAAAAGATTATTTAAAGCAAACTGTAAGTAATAAATGACAAAGTGATTAAATCAATTCACGAAGTGATGTAATTGATTGAAAAATTGTTTATGTCTCTTTTTTTAGCAAAAATTCCTTTGGGGATTTGGGGCATCGGATGGGCACTTCACTACGAGAAACATTCTTGGTGCTCTAATGTCAAATGAATTGGCAGTGCAGTTTAATTTCAAAGGACGAAAATCGGGAGTGCATCGTAAGCACGCTATCATGAATACATGGATTTATGATAGGTTGGTTGTATTTGGTACGTATAAAGGTTTATTTAATGTATGTTACATTTATTATTAACAAATATTTAATAAAAAAATTACTGTTAGTGGTTTTAGGAAAATTTCCCAAGCACACCCGGGATGAAATCAAAAAATCAACCCAATCATTGCTGAAAGAGGCCAAAAAAAGAATAGAACGGGACCAAAAAAAAAGATTGGAAGCAGCCAATAATGCCGCTCGTGTAGCTGCACCCAATAATGAAAATAATAGAAATCAAGAACCTCAAGACATTATTTCAGATTAATAATTAATTTTTGTCTTTTTTTTAAATTTTTTACACAAATGTCATGAAAATAAATCGATAATTTTTCAAACTTTAATACTGATTACACAACTTTCATAAAAAAAATTGATACTTTTCCATTGATATTTACAGAGATAAATTGTCGCTCGAAGCCTACTAAAAATCATAGATAAAAAA
The DNA here is from genome assembly GCF_000599845.2 of Trichogramma pretiosum. Lineage (NCBI taxonomy): Eukaryota > Metazoa > Arthropoda > Insecta > Hymenoptera > Trichogrammatidae > Trichogramma > Trichogramma pretiosum. Next base: position 14,072 of record NW_019640855.1, on the reverse strand, counting down.
AACAAGCCTTCATCGGGATTAAATATAAATAGAAATTTTAAATTGCTTTCATTTGAAAATGATACGAAAAGTTGAAAAAATTTATAAAAATTGTTATTAAAGTTGCAGCAACGTCATTGAAACCTTCTGTACGCAGGTTTATTTTTTCTATGAAAATTGTATTGAAAGTTGCGGCAACGTCGCTGAAACCTTCCGTACGCGGGTTCCTATTTTTGATGAAAATTTTACCGAAAGTTGCGGCAACGTCGCTGAAACCTTCCGTACGCGGGTTCCTATTTTTGATGAAAATTTTACCAAAAGTTGCGGCAACGTCGCTGAAACATTTTAGGCCCAAATGTTTCACGATTTAGAAACGTTTCTGCAACATTTATTTGTCACCGATCGGGACATTTTTCAAGTTGCCGAAACGTTTAGGCAACTTTCACAACCCTAAAACGCGAAACGTTTCAAGGTTCCAAAATCGTGGTCGCCGAAACGTTGCCGCAACTTTCCCTGTTATCTGGGTTTACTTTACAAAAATTTATATCTTGAAATATAAAATTGCATATGCTTACTTGATACATAAAATATTTTTATTTTTCAGATGCAGCGTATGAAAAATTTTGTTGCACAATGAAAGATTTTAGTGCGGCCATGCAGAATGGACTATGGTTGGCAAAGCAACGCTATAGAGATTCTCAAAAAACTCTAAAGAAACGAAAAAGTACACTGCAGTCAATGGAAGAATTATACTGTTCTCCGATTGGCAGTTTTTCAAATACTGGAGAGTCTGTCAATGGTCAGCTGACTTTAATCGACAATTCTAAAAATAGAGACAAAACCTCAAACAGCGTGATAAAGACACTGCAGTCAATGAAGGAATTATATAATTCTACGGATGCCAGTACTCAAAATACTGAAAAATCTAAAAATGATTATCCAAATCCAAATGAAGATTAAATTATGTAGAATTATTTTTTTGGTCAGAAGTTCCTTTATAGCAATAAGTTTCTAAACAAGTTTTGTGCCAATATTTTTGTGTAACTCATAAGAATCGTTTTATATGAAGTGTCCTTCAGTGGCCCGCGCAGCATTATTAAACGAAGGGCATTTCTGATGAGTTAGAAATTTCGCTAAATCATGCTGTGCGGGTGACACACTGAATGTCCTGACGTGAAACGACTAGTATATTAAATAAATTATTATATTATTAACCGTTTTAAATAAAAAAAAAAAATAATAGTTACATTTGTTGGTAACTTCATGTAGAGTATTCATTTGTAGTTCGAGTTAAAAGATATTTAGTAAATAAAAAAATTTTATGCAATAGCGTTTTTGGACACTTGTGTGATGGCTCGTTTGACCATCTATTTATTATTAATAAAATATGCCAGCTGACTGAAAGCTAATGACTCGACTCTATGTCTCTTTGGTGGGGCGTGGTGGAGAAATGAATAACACAAGGACTTGGATTCACACATACGAGACTGTTTATTTAACCTTAATCCTAGTTACATAAATGTTGCTTACTATGTACCGGTGTTTTTATCTTCGGCGGCGACGTTCGGTGCGGTGGCTGAAGGCGTCGATGTGCTGTCTGTTGTAGGGCGGGCCCGTGACGGTCTGGCCTCGGCTGGTGCGACGTCGGTGAGGGTGATCGGCGTCGGCGAGATCGGGGTCGACGAGATCGGCGTCGACGAGGGTGTCCTCGGTGTCGATGAGGGTGCTCTCGGTGTCGATAAAGCCGGCACGGAGTCAGCGTGCTGGGCGGCGTCGGGGGTTGCAGGTGGACGGGCTCGCGTACTTTTCGTATAACTAACTCGCACTGATTTTATCTGCGGAGCCGAGCAACAGGCTGGCTTTCAAGTAAACTGCGAACTTTGACTCGAGAAGTAAAGATGTACGTGAAGACCGAGCGTCGACGTGCACGCTTCGAACCGAGAATGAACACTGAGCCTACGAGCGTCGATGTATACGCCTCGAACCGAAAACTACGAATGAGCCCCGAGACTCTCTGAGTCTCAGTTTATATACTGTTTGTTGCTGCCGTACCCTCTTTGTCTGAGCTAGGGTCACCGTGAACTTTATGTGTCTTCTAGAGCTTGCGGGCTGCGCGTTTTTTCCCATCCGTCGTGTCTGGGAATTTTAGCGAATGCTTGAGCCGTCCCCTTAGTTTCTTTGCTCGCAAGTTGTGACCTGATTTTTTTGCCAACATCCGGTTTCCTGCCCGAGCCGGTTACCCCATCGCATTCCTGGTGCCGGAGGCATCATAAATTTCGACTTGTAGCTTGCAAGCGCGAGTTATGTTTCCTACAAGCGCTTGCTGCTCCATGCGTGTGCGCACTCACACTAGTGCGCGCTGCGGTGTACGTGTGCAGTCGCACACTAGCGTTCACGGCTCTGTCCGTGTGCGCACTCACACCAGTGCGCGCTGCGGTGTACGTGTGCAGTCGCACACTAGCGTTCACGGCTCTGTCCGTGTGCGCACCCACACCAGTGCGCGCTGTGGTGTACGTGTGCAGTCGCACACTAACGTTCATGGCTCTGTCCGTGTGCGCACTCACACCAGTGCACGCTGCGGTGTACGTGTGCGGCCGTACACTAGCATGCCCGTTCGGGACTTGGTGTTGCATCGGGCTGATTTGCCGCCCCGTGTTTCACCTGCCTACGGCCGCAAAGATGATATGACTAGGTCATTACACTTGTGTGCGGTAAAATGCCCCATTTTGGACACGGGTGTGCGGTAAAACGCCTCATTTAAATGAATGTATTTTTTGCCTACTATTGCATAAAATTTTGTATGCAACACGTGCCCAGCTTTTTGCGCACAGTGTGCGGAAAAAACACCCACTCGTGCCAGCATAGCCGGCACTCATGTCCTTTTCCGCACACTCGTGCCCAAAAACGCCTTTTGGGCACTTGTTACATAAATAACTATTGTAAGCCTAGATAAGGGTACATTTTATATTTGAACAAAATATTACATACTCAAATATTACGTAAATAAAAAGGTTCTTTGTTTTTTTCCTGTATTTTTAAATGTATTATTTCATAAAAAAAATATGCTCTTTATTTCCATGTATAATCTTTATGTCCAAATATAATCTATTGAAAGTTAGCTTACGATTATAAAAGTCGTAAAAACATTTTCAATGTAAAATTTTTTCACGTTACTCGAATCATCCGGCTTATCTAAGTAATTCACCTTTTATTGCAATATTTTTATGCAATTTGCCTTCAAATTTCTCTCGTTGGTATGTGCTAAAAATTTAAAGATTTATCTCTGATTTCGACAGCATTCTGACAGAAGTAATTGTTCGCGCTTATTAATCATGAAGTTTTCAGCAATTCTGATTCAATCAATTTTAGAGCAAAGCAATTTTTTCACATTCATTTTTCACATGCTTGAACAGTTCCTATGCAGTAAACTTCCATTCACATCTTTCTTAAAAATTATGTCACTTCGCCAAAATTTAACTCATTGAAACTGTTTTCGAGAATTCTACATTTGTTTTGAAGTTTAGTGCAATTCTTACGGTAGGTACTTTTTAAATTAATATTTTTCCATTTCTGTTCAATTCTGCACAAATATGATATTCGTTTTTGATTTTTTTTAACCTCAGAATATTAGTGCAAGAATTCATTAATTTTTAGTCAAGAAACTTATCAAATACACTTTCAGCAGAAATTGAACTGTATCCGGAAACGGTTTCGTAAAAAAATCGGTAACTTTCGATTGCCTGGCTCGCCTTAAAATATCTTTATATATTTCTTGATAAGCTTGAGTAGCTTCATCGCAGAGTCTTTTAAAACCCAAGCTGCGTACCATAACCGGATCGTGGACTAATGCTTGTTTGATAGCGTTTTCAATGAGGTTCAAAATTTCAACTATCAATTTGGCATTAAAAGAGCTTTCTACAGTGACATTTTCAGCCTGTTCATCTGCTGTTGAGCCAGTTGCAATTTCCTCAATTTCTTTTGCTGATCGCTCTATACTTAGAGGCATTACTAAATCTATGATCTCCGAAGCTTGGAGATCATCGAATCCTTCACCTGTAACTTCTTAGGTTAATCAATAATGTTTCCGACGACACTTGGATATTCCAGTTCAGTTGGTTGATCAGATAAGATCCAAGGTCCTTGAGGTAAAATTTTTTTCCAGCTACCGGTAATAGTTGTTGCTTTGATCCCATTCCACGATTCGTCAAAAAAATTAATCGAATCCATGATTGAAAAATTTCGACAAAAACTTCGAACAACATTATCAGGAATAAAATTTTCACACGATCGATGAAGATTGACTTTTTTCCATCCTTCCGGCAAAAGTATTTACTTTCGCCGTACGCGTAGCCTAGAAAAAGAAGTACTTTTGCGTTTCGACTTCTGCACTTCTGCGTGTTCGACAGATCCAGTGGTTGCTGTGGCTAGCTCAGGCTAGCAACGTAATATTGATAATAATTTTATCGCCCGTATTACTTAGCCTACAATTTGTCGGAGGCACATCAATACGTAGAGATGTACTAATTACGTGGTAAAAATTATGCTGAGTCCTGAAATATTATTCGCGCATGATGGTATGTCTACGGACAAGAAAGAATGTTGTATGTCACTTGTTCCACTCAAGTCAAAATGAAAAAATGTTTTTTATATTAAAGTTATTGATGCTCGGCTTCGCCTCGGCGCCATTATCACGTGCATGCGGAAGTTTCATTTCTCCCCCTTGTAAGAAAATCTACTATTTTGAATTATGGCATGAATAGTGCGCCTTAAATAATAAGTCTTGAATGTGGCAATTATAGTCTGGTCCAAAGGTTGAATTAAGGACGTTGTGTTCGTGGGTAAAAACATTATTCAACATCTGGATGAGCTGTCTGTAGAGATTCATCGTGACTTCTGCAGTTATCCATAAGTAAAAGAACTTTAAAAGCGAGATTTTTCTTCGCAAGATATTCTCTTGCTTCCGGTACGAATGATAGGTGGAACCACTCTCCGAAATTTACTTTCGTCACCCATGCCGTTTTATTGGATTTCCAATAGACTGGTAAATGCTCTTTTCTTTTATTTTTTAGAGCTCTCGGGGTTTCAGATCGGTAAACCAGCATCGGCTTACACTTCTTATCACCAGAAGCATTCACGCAAAATAAGAGTGTAAAGCGATCTTTTGCGACTTTGAAACCAGGAGCCTTTTGTTCATCTTTCGTCAGCCACGTTCTACTCGGTAATCTTTTCCAAAACAAGCCTGTCTCATCACAGTTAAAAACTTGTTCAGAACGAAATCCTTTGGCATCAATGACTTCTTGAAGTGTCATAGGGAATTCAAGGGCAGCTTCGTGATCGGCACTAACAGCTTCTCCTTTATGGAAATAAACGTGTATCATAAATAAAACTGAGAAATAAAAAATTGAGACTTTTTTGTAAAAATGGTTATCTGAAAATTTTACATTGTGTAGTAAATATCTTGCCTTGAACTTCGCGAACCATCCACCGCTTGCATTAAAATTATTGCGACCGCCGTATTTTGCAGAAAGATGATCGTGAAAATGCACAACTTGACACCTTATCGCAGCGGTAGAAACTGGAACTTTGTTATGAATGAGATCTTGAATCCAAACAACCAGCATTTCCTCAGTTTTTTCTATTAGATTATCTCGCGCAATTTTAGAAAATTGAGCATGCTGTCCTAATACTTCGGCACTGCTTCTAATTGATGTGGAACATCTATATTCGCGTTTGGTGTCAGGGGTAAACCCGTAAAAACCGAGCGTCCGTCCGTCCATCCGTCCGTCCGTCCGTCCGTCCGTCCGAGCGAGCGCAACTTTGGTAGTAGAACTGCCTATACAGCGTCGGTTTGCGCTACGCGCTATGATTTTTTTTCTTCATTGTTTCTTATAGTTCGAATAGTCGACTCATTGACCTCAAAGCGCCTAGCAATAACAGCAATACACTCCCCTTCTCTGATTAAATTTAGAATTTTCAATTTTTGAGCTAGATTCATAACCGTTCTTTATTCTGGAGTTTTAGAAATTTTCGGAGTATTTGGAGCCATTGTCAAATTTTTCAAAAGGTTATAAAAAAAATTTTCAACCGACTTGAACCGCGTATAACGTGAACTTATCCCCGCGTATAACGAGACAACGTCGCATTTGTCAATCCGCGTATACAGAATCCGCGTATAAGGAGGTAGGCCTGTATCGAAAAAGTGTATTTTTTTCAATGAAATCGTCCTCCTAGGTCAAAACGGAATTCGATGCTACACACAAAAATACGTAAAAAAACGTCTTGTCGACATAAATTTTACCTTTTGAGCAATGTTAGCAATCTAGTATATGATTGCTATTTTCAGAGCGATTTTGCTAAATTTCCGAAGCACGTTTTTTAACTTCAACAGTGTTATATACCTTTGAGTATTAGGTAATAACTTTATTATTTTTAATTAAATATTGTTTCTGTTGTTGACTGAGAAGGGAGGGAACATAAAATAAAGCGTACAATGCTCACAAAACTTGATACTATTAAAACAAAGCTTACAAACTAGTTCGGCCGATGATTGTCGATCTTCAAGGCTGGTAGTGCCGTCAGGTCGCTGCTGCTAGGCTGCTGCAAAGGTGTCGCTTTGCTGCTGCTTGGCCGTCAGTCGCGGCTACCTGGGTGGTGATGACGGCTGTTGAGCTGACTGCTTGTCCGACGGGTAGACGGCTGGTGCAAGCACTCGCACGAGCTCTACCGTTCGCGAATACAATAAGTCACTTCGACACTCGCGCTGTATAATTACTGTTACAAAAACTAGTGCGCTGTTAATAAATTTCTATTGCTTCTCAAGAAATACAAGTATGTTTAATCCGTAGTTACTCGTTGAGTATATTTTATAACAAGTCCGTTTAATGTATCGCGGAGTCGCTATTATAAAATATCGAGTGTTCGCGCACAGCGCTTTGCCGTACTTGACTGTAAAGAATGATCTGCCTCGAGGCCTTATTTTTATGCTCGTTATATACTAATTTAATCATGCATCTTTTGGCGGGGCACGTTTTGGTTCTTTTCCACAAGTCGAAAATCTACAAGCTATTTCGTCACTTGTTGAATTGTTGTTCGCAGGTGAAAGATGTGCTCAATAATTATCTGGGGTCAGAGGCGTGCCTAATAATTATTTCGGGTCATAGGTCAAACTTTTGGTGATACGGGAACTTGCGAGTGCGTGCGCGATCTTGTTCTAGCTCTCTGTACCATTTCGAATTATTCCACGGATTTCGTCTCACGTGCGAGTGTTATGCCTTACTCTGTGTTCGGCTTACACACATGCGCGAGTACACACACGTGAGATACATATTGTGACGGTGCAAATCGGCCTTATTGGGTAAGGCCCAGCTCAAATGCCGTCGACAAGAATTTTATTATTGGGACCTCTTGTACTTACGCTGACCTCTCCGAGGAGGTTCTGGGCCTTCCGCCGAGTTTGGGCCGAGCCGTTGGCCCCAGTGACTCACCTTTCGATTTTGGCCGAGGAAATCTCGATTTGTCGCGAACTCCGCAAAAATCCGTATGATTCTGCAAAATTACTCTACCCTCTGAAAAGAAGGAATCTGGGAAATTTACAACACGATGGTGAATTAATTATGACTCGCGATATTCAATTTCAAAATCTAGTCACTTTATTTTAACTTCCAACATTGGCCACCAGGTGCGCTGGTGGCGTTCTTGTTTGTCTTTCGTGGCCGAACCCTTTTACTCTGTAAGAGGTTATGTTCGTGACTTTCTTCTACTGCTTGGCCAAACGGCCGTCGCTACGTACGCGTGCTCTGCTCGTCGACCTGTAGCCACGTGGCTTACTCCACGAGACCGCGTCTACGCCGCGCCGTACACCTGCGTATTATCCGATTAATGCAACAATGCAGAGTGCCGTTTGATTCGCACACACACTGAGCTTGCCACCGCTGCGGTGACACTCACATGCACACACAATCTCTATGCACGCGCGAGCACGATGACGCAATCGTGCACACGGCCAAGCGACCGACCACCTAGATAACTTAAAAGCTAACCTCTTCGCCGGCTCTTCCGTAGACGATGTTCTTGGCTGACTTCTCTGCTGCCGAGGTCTTCTTCTTAGGCAGACTCTCGCTATTTGGCCGAGGTGGTTATCGGATTCGGATCGGAGCCGCGTTCCTCGAGGTAGAAACTAGCCTCACTTTTTCTTGCAGTCGTCCTTGGCACTTACACAGGCCGTGTTTCTCACACAACACTCGCACTCCGACACGTTTTCTCCTCGTTGGCGAGTTGTGTACACCAGACTGGCACAGTCGCGAACTGCTGCGTGGTTTTTTTACAAAACAAAAACAACTAAACTTTTACTTGCTTCTTTCGCACGTGCCCACACTTGCTCGGCTCGTCGTAATCTGCCTAGCGTGGCTTTGTCTGCAGCGCAGTAGATTGCGCAGTAGTCACGTGACTTCGCTACTTTTCTTGTGCGGCCTGCATGCTTCTGCTCGGCCTAGGCTTGTAGAATCTCGAGATGCGATTTGTTGTCTTGGCCTCGGTGTTGTGTTCTCGGTCTGTTCCGCTCATCTTCTTCTTGGCCTGAAACCTAGGCTACGAGGAAAAATACGCAAAATCATTCAACGAATTTTTTCAGCTTAAAATTCAATAATTCTGAGCTAGCTCTATTCATTAAAAAACCAGTGAAGCAGAATTTAAGCTAAAAAAATGCATCGTACAAAAATAGCTGTATCTCAACAAATCTTGCGAATTTTTAACTTCTGAAACCGGCTTTAAAGAGGTAAGAAAAAAACCTCAGATAGTTTCATGCAATTTTTTCCATAGTTGATTCTATTTAGCGATTTTCTGGAAGAAACTAATACACTTTTCGATTTTTCAATTTTTCGTAATGTCGTTTTTTAGGATAAAATTGTATTTTTCTGCATTAAAATAATTTCAAAGTGTATACTAATGTATACCATTGGATTTGTCATAAAAAATCCTAAATTTTGGTGGTGTCAAAAAATTTTCTAGATTTTTTCTGTTCATTTGCCACTCGCTCGAAAATGAACTTTGCGGAATTTGCGAAAAAGAACAATCGAAAAAGTGTATTTTTTTGAATGAAATTGTGCTCCTAGGTCAAAACTGACTACGGCATTCGATTCTGCAGACAAAAACACATAAGTTAATGTATTATCAAGATTATTTTTACACTCTAAACAGAGTTTGAAATAAATCGAATGATAGCCCGATTTTGCTTCTTTTTTGGAGCACGTTTTTAAACTTCAAAAATCCATCGACACCATCTAAAATCATTTTTTTGAGCTTTAGTTTACTGGAAAACTCATTTTAAACCTCAAACTTTCTGATTCCGATGGATCCTCCGAGATACAAAAATTTTTGAAAAAGTGGACCACCCTATCCGGCATACGCTGCGGGATGCGTAGGTAAATAGTAGATTTTTTCAAAGCTGCTCATTTTTTATATTTTTTCTTTCGCAACGTTCATTTTTCTTTTTGTCACCTCCGATGCTCTTTTTTATCCTCGAGAAAAATTTTTGAAATGTTACTTTGCTGACCATGCAACAGGCCGTCATCATGGCAAATGTTCGCTCATCGGGTGGTGTGTCAGCAATGAGTAGGTGTTTGAACGGGCGTTCAGCGAGCAGGTGATTGACTTGCGTGCAATTGGTTTTTTTATCGCCATACGCAATATCGTGTTCTTGACACACCTCGTCCAACTGATTGATACAAACGTCGCTGCGCTCTAGACGTTTAGCAAGGCGTGTGCCGAGTCCGAAGAATTTATATCCTGGTACGTGCATTTGAAACGGCATCAAATCACATATCGCATCGAAAGCGCTCTTTCAACAAGGCTCCTCCTCCTCCTCCTCCTCGTTTAGTGGCGCTTGGTCATTCGAAGCCATTTCCTATAGCTCGCGATAGAGGGCAAGCGGCTGTGCGACGTATTGTTATTGAAAGGCGTTGGAACGATTTCGGGTGAGTTTATTTTTCTTTTTCGCTTTTGTTTACGAATTTTGGCATCTGTCACCGGTGATGAGTTTGGGGACGTCGTTGATCCAGCAGTCGAATCGTCTTCGCTCATTTGTTGCTGACTGGCGACGAAGCCTTGATATTGTTTATTTCCGATAAATTCTCGTGGAACCGATGCTTTCCTTAAGGCTTTGATAAACTGACTGATACCGCTCGTCAGAGATCCCGTTCTAGACCTCATAGTATCGTTGATGAAATTGATTATATTACCATCGATCGAAGAGCCATCTATACTTACGAAACCATTTTTAGCCCATTTGATTGATGCTTCCTGTAAAAATCTCGGATTCTTGGGATATACCTAGCGAGCCAGGTGGCGAATTCGTGCGCGATCTTGTACGTTGCGAAACAAAACGATGTAGTGCGAATTGTGCGAGACGTCACGCTGGCCACGCCCTTGATGGAAAAGATTCTGCGTGATGAAAATCACACTGAGATTATTATGATGACGATTTTTGGTAAATAGGTCGCACAGGGTGCCACTTGAGGAGGACAATCGCATGAGATTGTCGATTATGACGAGTTTCGTCGACAAAATTGGAAGTTGGCAGCCATTCTTCGCGAAATTCTAAGGTGTTACCGAGTTAACGATAGGCAGGCTGCCACTCTGAGTAATAGAATATCACGCGCTCGAATCGCGTGTCGCTCATTCATGTCAAATTGTTTAAAACTTTTATCCTGAAAAAGGTCTTGCCGCATCTCGTAGGACCTGATAGTATCGAGGTCCACGGATATATCTACGGCATCGACATATTGTCACGTGGGACGACAGGGTCCCCACCTGTGACGAGGTGCATTAATGGGAGTAATGAGCAATGCTCATTAGTAGTAATTTCGCGCTGAAGCGCATCGCATCGTCGGACTCCGGCCCCCTCTCCTCTCGGCAACTCAAGCCTAATTCATTGTCTTTAAGTTCTTTCTACTTCCTTCCACCCACGTAACACCCCGGGCGCTACCCTTAATTTTGGTGCTAGGTGTGTTCGACGGTAACTGTTGTTCTATTCGTGATCGGTGCATAGATTTGTTTTCGTCTTTTTTTTAACAAAAAAAAAACGAGTTTGATACCGCACGCAGCAGGGCAAATACACCGTCGGAAGAGTGAATCGCAGGGCTGTAAATGTGGCATGGAATAAATCGCAAGCTGCCTATACCATTGCGACAGGTAAGTGGAATTTATTGATTTATTGATTTGTGAATTTATTAAAGTAACGCAATTGAGTTGTGAGCGGCATTGCCTAAGATCTTGATAAACTTTGGAAATTTTAAATGTTATTTCATTGATTACAATGCCGAATGAAATTAACAATCACAGGGGGGTGGAGTCGAGAGCTCCGTATGTGTCGCAACGCGAAGTTTCGAGGAATTACCTCGCAGAGGCCTCGGAGGCCGAGCGCAGAGCGCTCATTGAAGAGCAATATCCGGGCTTCGCGGATTTTATCAATAGACGAAATTTGCTTAATGAAATGCAGTTGGGTGAGACGTCACAGAGTGACGTGCATTCAGACTCAGAGAGTCGAGATGAACCCCGGGGCGATGCAAAACATAGCGCTAGTGTTGATGAACTAGCAACGATGTTCGGCAACACAAATTTTAATACGAGCTCAATGGTCGCGTTATCGACGACCCGAGCAGATGAAGTGTTGGTGGACATACATAATTCCGCTTACGGGCCTATCGATAATCAATCGACAGAAAATCGCAGTGACGCGACGGGCAGTGTAAGATTTCAGTGTCCGGTCATAAATAATACAGCGATGGAAAGTTATAAGAAAGTCGTAAACGAGGTACCACACCCGACGTCGGGCACTACGGGCCCGATGACCGTGGGGCGTATCATGAACGAGACGCTTTTAAATGGCCGCGGATCATTATGTGGGGCGATTTCATCGAGCCCGAAGCCTTTTTCAAGTAATAATCAGTTTTTGCAAATCGATGATAATGCTAATGCGCCGAAAGCAGACGACGAATTGATGGAGTTGCTATCGCGCATTGGCAATTATGTGGAATCGCGGAATCAAGCCCATAATTTAACGCAACAGAGCGGGCCGAACTATACCCAGCCGCAAGATCGAAGGTATAGTGCGTATGCAGGCCCGGCCGATAGGGACTACAACTATACACGACAAACTGTAAATGTCCAGAGTAGCGCGCAATAAAGCGGTACGCGTATGATCCGCGGCAGAACGGATATAATCAGTTCAATCGAGGGTACGAGGCGCCTACGCAGCCCAGCTCTGAATTGAGCCTCGTACGGCAAGGCGCGCAAACTGATTATCCATCGGCGCGCGTACCTTACGCTCCGTCTCCCTCTGCATTATTTAATGATATCGTGAAACAAATTCCGAAATTCGACGGAAAACCCAATACTTTAAAATTGTTCTGCACGGCAGTCGAGGGAGCGGTCGAACAACTGCCCCTTTTCGAGCAGAAAATTGTCCGAGCGCTGCAACCCAAGCTAGTTGGAGAGGCCGAGTATATCGTCGGTAATCTGGCCGATTATCAGAGCGCACGCGAGTTACTGCGTGACCTGCGAGATAGGTTCGTGAATAGAAATGTCGCGGACGGCCTAGCGATGAAGCTAGGTAGCGCGAGACAGCAGGCGGGAGATGACGTGCGGAAATTCGGCGGTAATATTCGCTCTTTATACGATAACGCGGTGGCGGCCTACAGACAGGCGCCCGATATAAATGCGTTCGAGCGAGAATCCGCGATTTACAGCTTACAAGACAGCGTCGTCGACTGCTTTCTGCTCGGGCTACTCGAGCCATTACAAACGCAGGTGCGCTTCAAAAACCCGAAAGATTTAACCGATGCAATCGAAGTAGCGGGAGAGATAGAGCGCAAGTCGCGGTACCGATCAGCCATCGGCTCGAACATTACGTCCGTCGGCTTGATCGGCGTGCCCTTGCACATGGGACAGCCCAGCAGTACAAATGCAAGCGATGACAAACGGGTAGTCTGTCAGGTGTGCAAAAAGCCAGGTCACTCGGCGTTAGATTGTAATAAAGTAAAGCATGTACTGCTCCAATGTAGCAATTGTAATAGACGCGGCCACGAGGCAAGTACATGCAATAGAGCCAATAATGCCTCGCGTGGCGCGTCAGAAGATTCAAGTCAGCAAAATAATAATAACAATATCAAAAATGCTAATAATAATAACAATAATGATGATAAATGGCAATGATAACAATAGAAATAATTACTCGCGTAATAATCAGTGGAAAAGCTACAGGAATAGCAAATCTTATCCAAAGAATGTGCGTAATGATAACGCAAGTAGCCAACAGAATGGCAATCAGAGCGGAGCCGTAAATAATAATAATAGTACGGCCGATTCTAAGAACGCGAGCTCATCGAACGCGTCGGAGCCACCGAAAACGCAGGAGAAATCTTTAAACTAGTGCGGTGTCCGGCTCAATCCTCAAGTGTCGGGTACAGCGATAAATCTACGGTTGGGTGGCAACCATAAACTGCATAGGCAATTACGAGAATGTACCATGTGACGTCCAGTACCGCCACTGATACCATATGTTTTTTTTTCTTCCCCGCCTACAATCATGATCGATCGATAACCGCTCCATTACCCACATTAGAAAAATATCAATCCTAGATCATAGAGTTCCTAAGTTACCAACCCGATTAACAAATCTCATTTTAACAAATGATTAATTATTCCTATATGATTTCTAAATATTTTAACTCACTATGTTTAATTATTATGTTTAATGAATTCAATTTTTATTATATCTCAATGATGTCAATTAAATAGAAAATTACTCCATAGAAGTATAACTACACGTGGCTGTATTAACGACTCAAAATGATTATTTACAAACACAACATTACATTAAGCTTTAAGCCGAGTGCAAGAATATCAAACAATAACAACTGTCACTATACCACAGATATCAAACTCAAGTAATCTATCAATTAATTAAATAATAATGAAATCAATAGCACTTCACGAACGAACACTGAGTCATCGTGAATATGCACTGTTTGGTATCGTTGCACTCGTCTTAACTCACTGATTTTAAACAATTCACTGTATCACACTTTTGTCAACAA
>NW_019640854.1:110402-145826 GCF_000599845.2 Trichogramma pretiosum | reverse complement strand
GAATAAATATATATAACTATGTAATATCTGTTAATTCGGATGTTACAATACTCGCAGACACTACAAAGCAAGGAGAAATGACAACGCCACAAGTACAAAAAGATGATGAAGAAAATGAATCGCGAAAATTGCTGGATATAATACCAACTATTACCGTAAGGTAATAAATAATTAGAAATGTGTGGTGAGGAAAGGGAGAACAACGAAAATAATTATTATCAGTCTCTTTTTGAGTCCTGAAAAGGACTGATTGTTCTCTTGAGTGTTCTGACTAGAAGTACGGATGCTCGGGATCGTATTCTAGTTCTGGCATGGAGGGTGCTGTTGGCTTTGGCTTAAAGAAGTCTCGTGCCCAACGTGGAAGTGGAAAGTGTAGAATTGGCCTAGATGTCGTTGTAGTCGATGGTAATGATCTGGGGTCGACGAAGCTTGATTCTTCTTCCTTAGGCGTTTCTTCGAGTTTCTCCTCAAGCTTCTTCTCGATCTCTTCCTCGATCTTCTTTTCAAGCTCTCGTCTACGAGCCCGAGATCTCCGCTGATATAGCCGTCTTCGTTCCTTCTGCTTCTCGGTCTTGGGCATGAGTCGAAATTATCTCTCTTTAGAAGTGCTTTTGATCGCTACCTTCTGTAGAATGATAATTCGACAGTAACCAATCAGTGAGAGAAGCAGTTGCAATAAACTCTGCTAGTCTTGTTGAAAGGTAGAAATTATTAACCAATCAGTGATAGAAGCAAGGCAATGATCCTTTGCTAGTCTCGTTGAAAGGTTCTTATATTTATCAATCAATGAAAAATAACAAGTTGGTTCAACCCGGAACATGCCGGAGCTTTATTCACCCCGACTCTTAACAATTCTCAGCCATAGTTTGTTTATACGACGCGACTTATTGTGTATGCGCCACCTAGCGGAAAGCTATGAACTAACATGTTGTTGGCTTAAATAAACAATTGAACGTAACACAACACAGACAGCAGGAACAGAGGACAAAAATGTAATAGATCAGCTTCGCCAAGAAATAGAATTACAGCAATTACAAATTGCAAAACTTACATCACTAATGGAAAGCTCGAATGTAACATTACAACCTCAAATAGATAATACACAAGATACAACTCACAATACAAACCTAATGAGTATAAGAACATATAATCACACAATAGGAGCAAACAGTTTAGCAGACAATACCCGAACATCGGCAAACATAACAGTGAGCAAACACGAACTAGAAGAGATGAGTATGCTGATTCAGCGCTTCGACCTGTCATTCAGTGGGAGACCACGAGAAGATCCAGAAGTATTTTTAGAAAATATTCGAGTTTTCCAAGAATCGACGGCAACGACAGACAAAGAAATGTTAATATTGATGCCTACAATATTGAAAGGAGAAGCAAAAGTATGGGCAAGACCGTGCTTCATGTACTGGGATAAAATAGAAGAATTCGAAGTGGATTTCAAACTGCAATATGGGGCGCTGAACCTACAAGATAAATTAGAAAAAGAAATCCGCAACAGAACACAAGGACCAAACGAACCAATGGCCACATACTTGGCAAATCTGAAGGCACTAATGATGCGTGTAGTTCCTAAAATGTCAATAAAAAGACAATATGACAGAGCCCACAAAAGCCATGTTGAGAAATATAAGAAGAAGTCAGTTCAAATCATTTCACGAATTGCTGAAGCTAGGCCAAGAAGAAGAAATCAGACGAGACGCAGAAAAGCGATACAAAGAACCACCCGCATCAGAAAATTCCCTGTTCCCTGACACAGCATTCAAATCTAAAAAAACATATAAAACAGCAGCGATCAAAAATAATGATGAAGAAGATAACGAACCCATAACAGCTATCCAAGGACAGCAAAAGAAAAATCAAAAAACAGGCAATACGAAATCATACATAACGAAGAAATATACGGGCAATGAAGAAGAAAAGAAAGAAAGGAGCAAGCACACCTAATGAGGAAAACAAAACAAAAAAACAAAAAAAAACAAAAAAATTAAAAGAGGTGCCTGTTGGACCTGTAAAGAATTTAGACACTGGTCAGCGGATTGCTCTCAAAAACAAGAAATTGTTTGTTACAAATGCAAAACACCAGGCTACAAGATAGAAACATGTCCAAATTGCAAAGATTCTTATAAAAAGGGAAACGGCACAGGGGAACGTCAGTGAGAGCGGTTCCGATCCCGAAACCACCGCCAAATAATGCTCTCGAGAAAGATATGAAAATAAAAAATATTAAGTATGGAGAAATATCGGAACGAGAGAAAAGTATACAATTACAAGACGCAGACGGAACACTAAAGAACGGAGATACCAGAATATATACATATGTAATCATAAGTAATAAGAGATTTAAAATACTGATAGATCACGGAGCTATATCATCATGGATTGGAAAAGAAGCAGCAGAATTATTGCAGGATAAAATAGAACCATCAGGAACATTCTTGGAAGGCCCGACGGGAGAAATATCCCAAGACAGAGGAAAAGTAGAGCTGACATTAAACATAGATGGCGTTGAACTATCAAGAAAATTTAAAGTATCACTGACATTAGGGTATGAAATGATTCTAGGGATAGACTCACAGATAGCCTTCGGTATGCTGATAGACAATAAAAACTTAACATGGAAAATCGACGCGGGACCAACACACACCTTTTATCCGGAGTTCAATGATGAGGTATGCACAATAGAAGCTATAGCAGCAATGAATGGCCTACAAGAATCAAATGAGCAACAAAGAGATGAAATACAATCAATACTTGAGGAATTGATACCACCACCCCGCAAAATAAGCCAATGCCGAAAATTATCAGCGATGAAAGGTATACTGGCACGATTAAGAAAGTGTCACTAGACAAAGCAACGGCGTACAGAACCGAGATAAAAAGTCAGGACAGAACAGCGATCAGAAACACGGTTCAAGAAATACAAAAACGAGCAGAGCAAATCCCATTTTTTCAACCCAGACGCATGCCATCACGAATTGAACAAAAATCGAGCTTCAATTTTATAAAAAATTCAGAGACTCAAGCGAGCGAAATGATTGCCAACGATTCCCAGACGAGATATAAAAACGCTACCAACTCAAGAATGAGAATTGAACGAGGTCTGCCCCACAAATGAAAAACCTGCAGAAAAAAGCTCTCAGATGACATACAACACCCACGACATCATAAAAGAAAAATCAAGATATGAGCCAATGAACCGCCGTCTAATGAAGAGAACAAGATCACCCATTCTAGTGAGCCCAGGATGATCAGACCAACAAAAAAGATGGGCGATAAGCAACAGACCAAACTGCTGGACATGTCTTGGAGAAGGGCATAAGGCACGTGACTGCCCAGATAAATTATTAAAAGCAATTTGCTGGAAGTGTAATGGCTAAGGACACAAATGGTCAATATGCCCAATAGAAAATGACAAAAGATTCTGTGTAACGTGTGGACGAGAAAACCTAGATAAAGAATCGTGCCCGTACTGCAAGATAATCGAAAAAAGGATGGCAGAGAAAGCAGCAGCGGAAAGAAATGAGAAAAAACGAGATGTCGTCAACGAAAACCCATTCAGAATGCGGCGAGAAGACATACGAGCAGAGAACGATGGACACCAACTGCCAATGAAAAATACGGCGATGCAATACACAACCCAGACGAGAAAGACCGCCCAACCAGAAGCCAATTCGAAACCCAAAGCAACAGAAGAAAAAACCCCGGCCACAGACGAAACTTGCGCACTTGCGAAGCATCCAAATCCCACAAGAGATAATTGATCTGGCTCGTAGCAGAAATCAAGATGGTCAAGTGAACATCTTCCTTACCATAGAATCAATGAATTACAATTACCATAATACGTAGTTTAACGATCTAATTTAATTTACACATTCATTTTTTCATATCTATAAGTCATTTAAAAAGCTAAAATCAAAGATCGACGTAAAATAATCATAGTACAAAAAAATAAACATTTTTTTTTCTCTATGTCGCATCTAACAAATAAAGCTGTTCAGTCAAAGCACTAGCCAAGAAAAAATTCGATTATTAGTCAATAAGTTAAGATAGTAACATATATAAGAGCAAAAAGAGAGATCAAAGTACAAATTAGTACATGAAAGAGAAAGATCATTTTTTATTTTTTTTGTTATTTTTATTAATTTAATTTTAGTTGGAAGTCCCTCAATTGGACATGTGTTAAAAAAATTCCAAAATCAAAGGTATAAGTTAATAAATCACTGTAAAACAGAAACGGAGTATGTTCATTCCATATATGTTGATAAGCAAAATATGAATATTAAATTTAGTTATAGAAACAGGTAATCACATACGTATGTAAGAAAATAAATGAAATATAAAAACATGTCATGCACAAACAGATAGCAGGTAACATAAGAATAGAATTATGCAAAAATACGCCACCGCTGAAAGCAAGAATGAATGAATCGCAATCTACATGCAATACCGATCTTTGTTGTAAGAAAAGACGCCTGTTCTGGCGAACGGAGGCGCGTTTGAGGAGGGGAGAGTTTGTAACGGCACACCTCGTGTACCGGTTACTGTATCGCAAAGTACACTCGATGCTCAATGCCGCGAAGCTTTCGTGTAGGTTTCAGGTACACCATCACCCCAGACGCGAAGAAGACAAAGACGCCCAGACGAGAAGAAGAAGAAAACGCCCAGCAGAGATACAACCACACACACACACACACACACACACACACACGTACAGAAAAGACAACAGAAGCGAAACACACACGCAAGCGAAGCAGATAGACAATGAAAGATGCACACACGACGACAAGACGAAAGGCCGAGAATCGCAGCGCGCACATGGAAGTTATAGACAGCAGATGACTGCAGATCCGAAGCAAGGAGCAATACGCACGATCGATAGTAATCGATAATCGACACGCAAGTGCGCGCGCAGTCCTTCTACCGGCCTAAAGAACCGCGCGGCCGGCATTCTAGCAACAACCGTCTAACGAGAGACACGAGAGAGATTCTCTCTGAGCCAAAGTCGTGCGCCATAGTTTTGTGTGGCCAACAAGTGCCGTTTAGCCAAAGTGCCAAAAAAGCAGAAAGTCTTGCGTGTGTGTGTGCAGAGCCATCCAGCTGCAACCTCTTCGTCCATCCGAGCTAGAAGAAAAGAAGAAGAAGAAGGTAGCGTTAGTTTAAGTACGGAATAGTTGTCGTCGAGCTCCCGTGAATAGATTCACGAGTTATCTCCTCGATCCGCGCCCGAGACGAGTCTCTGCCGGTAGACATCTTTTTGTGTGAGTGAGTGCAGTCGGGAAAGTTGAAAGGTCCGTGTGCCTTACACGTGGTGGCGCCCATGTAATTAATTCACTAATTAATATTATTTACTTTTATACAAAATCACGAAGTATTGAATTATTTCTTTCCCGCATCCCTCCCACATCTAGCAGGCACGAAACTGCCTTATAAAATTCTGCTCAAATTAAGCATTCGAGCTGATGATTGATAATATCACCGCAGTGAAGTTGAATACGTTGCAAGATACAGTGTACAAAAAAACGGATACACAAAAGCTTAGATTGCGTGATTGTATATAAAAAATTTGAATGGATATCAAAACAGTGTTAAAGTTGAACTGATTGTTTATGTAAATTCATTGGAATTTCAGTACTAAAAAAGGATAGGAATGCTATAAATTAGTAACCCTGTTCTTATGAGTCTTAATATTGTAGAATAATAAAAGCCAAAAAAGAAAATTACAGTGGCCTTTTATCATTATAGGTTCTAAACTTGTAAATTAGGCTGGCGTGTACAATTCTTCATGGTCAGATAATAAAAAAGAATAAATAAAACAATCAGTAAAACTCGATAACACAAGTTTAGAAATTTGAACTTATAATAAATAATATTTGACTTATGATATTCGATTAATGAAAATTTATATTATCTGTCGAAAAACATGATAGCAGCACAAGATTCGCTCGACCGGTGGCCTCGAGGACGAGTTTGTCAGCCCCAGAGTCGTAATTCGACTCTTGCTGAGCTGAGGGCTGAGCTGGTGGCCTGCGATCAATGAACTTTCACTTCATTTCTCAAAAAACATGAAAGCAGCACAAGATTCGCTCGACTGCTGGTCTTGAGGATGTTTTTGTCAGCCCCAGGGTCGTTATTCGACTCTCGCTGAGCTGAGGGTTGAGCTGGTGTTAATATCCTGATAAACGCTATAATACAGTAAACACTCTGATTTTATTCCAATCACGATTTGTCAGCTCCTCAATGCACCTTTCTAATACAAACTTGTATTAACATAGGAAGAAACACTAATTGCATTCTCATCATGATGAGTCATGTTCCAATGAAACTTGTAATACGACACTCTTCCTCTCCGGCATTAACATGGAATGCAATATACAATCACGTTGCTCATAAGACAATTTTGAACTACTTGCAGCAAGTGAGATTCTTCTCAACTAACATTGTTTTCGATGACAATGAGTAATACGTTGATTCGTGCTTGAAAGAGACAAATATCACGGTTTGAATCGAGAAATGGCGCCGATCCGAAAGCCTCTCTAATACAAAATCTTAACTTAGGGTTATGACGGGGTACTGAACCCAATTGAACTGAAACGCGACTCGAACCGAAAAATTGCATCGAACTGTATGAGTAGGGTGGGGGGGACTATCATGACTTGAGCTGAGAAACGGCGCCGATCCGAACCAGCTCAGAGAGTGGGAGAGCCATCAAAAGAAGCGGCACCGATCCAGAGTGACTCAAGGAGTGGAGGTTCATAGTATTAGATCGAGAGAGGGGGGGGGGGGGGANNNGGGGGGGGGGGGGGGATACTTCAGGGATCTGCATCATGTATTGATTTGAACAAATTACATTAACAATTTGTTATAAACAATTTGTTATAAACATTATAAACAATTATTATAAACATCCATTATGCGCATCATCATCATCAACCCCATGTGAATTCACCAATAAACAATTAACAATAATTATTTGTGAACACTTCCTTATAGGGGTGTTGTTATAAACAACTGGTGGTAAAAAATTATAAACAAATTAGATGATAAAAATTATAAACAAATTGAGTGGTAAAATTATAAACAAATTAAAGGGTAAAAAATTATAAACAAATTAGAGGGTAAAAAATTATAAACAAATTATGGGGGTAACATTATAAACAAATTATGGGAGATGAAAATAGGGAATGTCGCGCAATCCCTATAGGTGTTGTAACGAATATATTATTCGTTATACTCTCTCCCGCCTCTTGGGCGAAAGCCTATATTAATATTATTTATTACGCATATTTTATAATATTTATTGATTGATATTTGGCTGTTGCCACCTATAATAATTGTCGCTTGCCGTGCGATGAACCGCGGCGTGACGAGCGAGCGCTGGCAACAGAGAGGGAGAAAGAGAGTATCTCGGAGGCTCGTAGCCTTGCGACGAAGGCATGCGAGTCGATTCCTATTTCGGCAATTACCGCAAGATGTAACGTAAAGTAAACTCACCCGCTTTGATTATTTGGAAGGTTATTCTTAGTGAATTAAATCCGTTTGCTCTTATATTCTTTTGTGCCTTGCGAGCCCAGCAGTTCCTAGTTGAAGGACGTGGGCCGGTAGCCGAGCTAGGATCAACAAGCCCTTGGTGAGTACCTGACCGTCGACCCAATACTCTCTCTCTCTCCAGCGCAAGCCCGTTACGCTCGGTTCGGCGGAAGCCTTATTAATCTTGTATTACCGGCCAGAAGGCCCATGTTCATTTAAATACCAATACTAATCTACTTATACCCTATTTAATAAATTTATCTCTCTAGTTTTAATGTAAAATATAGACTATTGGTTATTTCCGCCCAACCCTAGCGTGTTAGTGTGTGAATGCATTATTTTGTAATCTATTTACGTGGCAATATTCCGAACCCACAAGTTAAGCATTACAAATGGCGCCCAACGATAGTAATCGTAAAAATAATTAATAATTGCAATAACATTTAACGTGGTAAGCCGCTACAACGAGATCCGATCGTGAGTCTAGTTAAATTCGGCCTTGGCCAAAGAAATAGCGAGTTTAGGCTGCGAGCATTTGAAAACAAAGCGTCTACACGCGAGATAGAGACCAAGAAATTGTACAAGTGTAATATACTATAGGAATCCCGTGTACTTGGCATAAGACGATAACGTTGGTATTTAGTCGTCGCAAATCGAAAGGCCGTTGACCAAAGTCAAGTATACGTAAAATTGATGTACGCGCCTGCGAACGAATTCGAGTTGCGCGGATCTAGCATTGTTTTGATTCGGAAGGACACGCGTTAACGTACTTGTATAGGCAGAGAGCCGAAGCAAAAGAGCCGCGTAGCGAGAGATAACGACCGGTGTACGGTGTAGAAGCGCGCGTGATAATTTTAAAAGGCCAGAGTCTTGATAATTAAAATAGAGGGCGATTTAAAAGCCAGACGATCTTTTCGCCGAGTTATAGAACTGTATACTGTAGCCAAACACACGTACAACTGCTGTAAACGTCGGTATAGTAGAGATACATATTTACGTCGTACCTTTGCGTCATTTTCTCTTACATCGAAAGCGGAGCTACTGTCACGAAGCGGTTTAAATTCAAATAGCTCATAATAATTCAAATTGTAAAATGAATGAATCATTGGCAAATATTAAATTAGGCGACAAAGCCTACGATCTGAGCGAGTACTTAGAAAATATTACAGAAGTTGAATTGGCTAAAGCCATGAAATTGTTAGAACTACGTGACACAGGCAATGCGATCGATAATTACAATAGGTTTCTCAGGCTTATAACAGGAGATTATAACGAAGAAGATTTTATCGAGAAGAAGGACCAGACGACAACACAGAAAGAGACCCTACAACAAAAAAGAATGAGCCAACGAGATGCGCTCGTGGCACAAATTGTCAAGGCAGTAGAAGCCAGGTCTAAATTATCAAGCTCGAAGGGCACACAACCCATACAAGAAACTGCGTCAGAAGGCAAAGAATTGGTTCCATGGACAAGTCTGCAGGGCACGATATATTGGATGCCGAAGGAAGTCACGGTTTATCTTGACAGCGCACTATCGGCTACAGCCAAAAATTTAGACAGAATTCGCCAAGCAGCCGACAATTGCTGCGAAATGGAGAAAACTTTCGAAAAGCGATGGGCAGAAATAAGGTCGAGTACAAAGATTAGTACACCACTTCAAATAGACCTAAGAGACCAATCGAAATCAAACATGTCGGTACCAGATCTTCAAAAGGTGCAAGCCAATAATACAGTCGATAAACGTCATCAGAAACTCACGTGGAATTCGACGACACCAGAATCAACGCCGACCACCTCTGTAGGTCAAATTGGCCATTCACAAGGAAACCCTTATGTTTGCGGGCAAGAGCACCGAAGATC
Source organism: Trichogramma pretiosum (assembly GCF_000599845.2). Classification (NCBI taxonomy): domain Eukaryota; kingdom Metazoa; phylum Arthropoda; class Insecta; order Hymenoptera; family Trichogrammatidae; genus Trichogramma; species Trichogramma pretiosum. Next base: position 136,424 of record NW_019640854.1, on the reverse strand, counting down.
GCAAGAGACAGATCCTAGGGTCGATAGCCGCATAAGGAACTCTGAATTTACGAGTGAAAGCCAACAGCCTAGCACGTATGGTTCGACGAATATAATCAAAACCCTACGATCATGGAATGTCAAATTTAATGGATCAACGCGCATGAACGTCGAAGAATTTCTCAGTCGAGTAAAAGAACGCATGCAAGTGGCCAGAATATCAGAAGCTGAAATATTAGGCTCAATGACAGAGCTACTGTCAGGCATAGCTCTGCAATGGTATCGAAATATCAGGCCCAATTGCCAAACTTTGGAAGAATTTTATGGTGAAGCTCGAAGATATTTCGGCGTGTCGCAATTCTGTCAGGAGCGGCTGCAGGTCGAAATAATCACAAGGACCCAGGGAAGTCAAGAGCCCGTAGCGGAGTATATAATTTGCGCTCAAGCCCTCATGAACCAGCTCAAAGACAAGTGGTCGCCGGAGCAACAATTAGAACAATTATACCAGAATATGCGACCAGAGCTACGAAAATTGATACCACGCGATCAAGTTACAAGTATCGCAAAGTTAGTCGACTTAGCAAGAACCCAAGAAAGGATATGCAAACAACCGTTTCGAGACCCACCTGCGCCAGATGAAGTCCTTTGGAGTGAATTTGCCTATAATGCCAAAAAGAAAGAAGTCCAAGTCCCGAAAAACAATGCGTCAATTGCTGCTATAGGCCCGAAGCCTAGCACAGCTGTAGAAAAATCTTCGTTTATGAATATGTTACAAACGATATCAAAAAGGCTGGATGCCTTAGGAGAAATTCAAGGTAGCCCGACTGAAGAGGGCGAAGAATTTACTCGGGCGCGTAGCCCAGAGAGCTCGGGAAACGAGCCAAGGAGACACTAGGCCAGGTCGCTAGTTCTCCTACGACAGTCACACAGACCTCTGACCGTAAAGCCAATCTCAAAGATAAAACGGTAGGCCAAGAGAAACTGCTTAGTGTCGTGTCAAACCTTGAAGTCGAGAAGGTAGACTTTCAATCAATACTGAAGGCACAGTCTGACGATTCAGATGTGGCCGAATCAAAAGAGTTCTGGTTACGAGCTCACAGTGGCAGTGGCGCGTCGCGCACTAGTCCTAGACAAATTGGCTTACAGATGGTAGACCGCATGGGCACCAGAGTTGTTCCATATAAGGCAGGATCTGTAATAGGTGCCAATAGTCAGAATAAAATTTTCAAGTCGCAAGCTAGACGAATCCAAGTAGCCAGCAAGTCTAAAGATACAGTCGAAGACAATATGCGGTACGATGATTGCGTGCTTGGCGCAAATTTTCTAGTCACCTTTGATGCATCGAACGAGCCACGAACACCCGAGTTGTACTTCAATAATGTACAAGTGTGTCAAGTGAAGTTTTACAACCGAGCAGTCAAACGGACAAGTATACCGGCGGTAGGAATAGAAAATTCATCGGCCGAAGAAAAAGCCGAGCAAAATGAATTAATGGCTCGCGCCTTATCAGTTATAGGCCCAGAGATGCCTATACGTCGAATTAATTGGGTAAAGCACAACAGGAAAAGTACGTGCATAAAGCCTAGAAAGCACAGATATCTCATACGCCAAAAGATAAAAGGCAGTGCTGTAAGGCCGATTCTGCAGATGAATGACAGATTACAAAAACTGTGGACGGTCAAACACAAACCGGCATTGAACATGCCACAGGAAAATCATGAAGGGCCATTACCGGAATCGGCTGGAGCCGACCAAAAATGGATTGACGGGAACCCTCGGCACGATGTCAGGTATCCATCCAAGATGTGGCTATGGAGAAGAAGGAAAAGAAGATGCGAGCGAAATTGTTAAATTTAAGCCGTATAAATTGTAGATCGCAATATTCGGATACATAGGTTGATAGACTATTCGGTATTTCGTGCCTTCCATAAAGTTATATTCTTTTGTCGCGTGCCAATAAGATAACTAATCCCGAATGCATTGAATGTGTAGAATGCACGTATGAATGTAGTAGTCGGGAGAGAGAAAAGTTATCGACGAGCAGGTACGCCAAAAGGCTACCCTGCGTCTGGAGGGGGGGTGTAACGAATATATTATTCGTTATACTCTCTCCCGCCTCTTGGGCGAAAGCCTATATTAATATTATTTATTACGCATATTTTATAATATTTATTGATTGATATTTGGCTGTTGCCACCTATAATAATTGTCGCTTGCCGTGCGATGAACCGCGGCGTGACGAGCGAGCGCTGGCAACAGAGAGGGAGAAAGAGAGTATCTCGGAGGCTCGTAGCCTTGCGACGAAGGCATGCGAGTCGATTCCTATTTCGGCAATTACCGCGAGATGTAACGTAAAGTAAACTCACCCGCTTTGATTATTTGGAAGGTTATTCTTAGTGAATTAAATCCGTTTGCTCTTATATTCTTTTGTGCCTTGCGAGCCCAGCAGTTCCTAGTTGAAGGACGTGGGCCGGTAGCCGAGCTAGGATCAACAAGCCCTTGGTGAGTACCTGACCGTCGACCCAATACTCTCTCTCTCTCCAGCGCAAGCCCGTTACGCTCGGTTCGGCGGAAGCCTTATTAATCTTGTATTACCGGCCAGAAGGCCCATGTTCATTTAAATACCAATACTAATCTACTTATACCCTATTTGATAAATTTATCTCTCTAGTTTTAATGTAAAATATAGACTATTGGTTATTTCCGCCCAACCCTAGCGTGTTAGTGTGTGAATGCATTATTTTGTAATCTATTTACGTGGCAATATTCCGAACCCACAAGTTAAGCATTACAGTGTACTACTATAATATATCAATATATCAAATATATCAATATATCAATGTATCAAAATAAATATTTTTCTTGTTTTTGTATCAAAATACATAACCTAGAACCCAATGGTTCCAATGAAAAAATTTTAAAATATTTTTTTTTAAATTCCTTGTCAAAGTTTAAAAAATTTTGACCGTTTCAAGATTTCGATTGAAGCCTTCTAGCTCAATCTAGAGCATCACAAAGATTAGTGCAAAATATCTAAAGACGTTTCTGAAGACATTAAGGAATAATAAAACTAGTTTGATGCTCTAGATTGAGCTAGGAGGCTTCAATCGAAAACTTGAAATGGTCAAAATTTATTAAAATTTGCCAAGGAATTCAAAAAAAATATTTTCAAATTTTATCACCGGAACCAGCGGGTTCTAGGAACCTTTTTTTTGTCAAAAATAGCATTTTTCGGCCCTAGTAACAAACAATAATCAATCAAACAACAATCAAACTAGTTTCACCATTCCTTAATGTCTTCAAAAACGTCTTCAGATATTTTGCGCTAATCTTTGTGATGCTCTAGATTGAGCTAGGAGGCTTCATTCGAAAACTTGAAACGGTCCAAATTTATTAAACTTTGACAAGAAATTAAAAAAAAAATATTTTCAAATTTTTTTACCGGAACCATCGGGTTCTAGGAACCTTTTTTGGTTAAAAATAGCATTTTTGGCCCTAGAAGCTATCGCCTTCAATTAAAAAATCTGAAATAATTTGAGGTTATGTATTTTGATGTAAAAAACAAGAAAAAAATTTTTTCAGATTTTTCAAGGCTCCGTACTGTCCTAAAAAAATTATTTTCGTTAAAAAAAGCAGTTTTTGGCTTCAAAAGGTGCGTTAGGTTATCTGAAAAAATTTTAAAAAAAATTGAGGTTATTTTTTTTATGCAATAAAAAACTGAAATAATTTCCGTTTACTATATCGGCTCATATCACCGTATCTCGATTTTCAGAATTTTTAATGATTTTAGGCCTGAAGCACCCAAAAAATCTGAAAAAATTCAAGGTTGTTAGGATTGTTAAAAAGTATTTTTAAGAATTTTTTCAGATTTTTTACTTGCTTCATGTCCTGAGAAAAAATATAGATCGAAAATGGACGTTTATACCGGAAGTGGGGGGTAGGAGGGGGGAGGGAGTCTAAACATTTTTTTGGGACCTTTTTATCATGCACTATAACATACCAAAAGCGCGTCAAGATCGGTGACATACGTGCTCACGGTTTTGTAAAAAAGTATTATTTTGATCTTAATATATTAATATATCATCCTTTTATCATTTTATTATCCTGCAGATGATAAAAGAATGGTCATAAGAAGAATGATCGTAAAGAATGAAATGAGAAAATCTTGTCATCATAAGGAAATAAGGGAAAAGAGAGTTATATCTGACTTTTTTCAAAAACAGCATTTTTATATTAGTACAATCACGAATCAACCTCATAAATTGGATATTATTGTAACCAACGATTTATTGGACAAAATATATTGGAGTAGAGGTACAAAATTAAAAATCATTAAAAATTATATCTTATTATTATCAATTAACTGATCATAAGGGAATGAGAAAATTCCTATAAAAATTGGCGACACGATAAAAGTAAAAATAGTTTTATCAGAAATAATCATTAGGAAATAAGGAAAAAGGAAGGCACTTGAGGAGGGGAGTTTGGATAAGGGGAGCCATCAAAATACCGTGAAAAATGACACAATTTTACGTTATTTGAAGGGTGATATACGCCAAACGCGTATTTTACACGCGCACTGCAAGTCACTCCGAGGTTTGCGTATCGGCACCATTTATCAGACTCACTGTGCGCCTTTCCCCAAACCAAAGCGAACTGCCGGCAGCGGTGGTGGGGGCCGCCGCTGCTGGCATTCGCTCGCGAGCTCTTGAGCTGAGCACAACTCCTGGCCCATCCGGAGTTTGCACAACTCTCTGGCTTCCAGAGTCTTTGTAACTCGACGCGTTCGAGTTACACAAAGTTGTTGGCTGGATAGGGACGAATTCGCAATATAGAATTTAACTTTATCTCAGCAAAGCGCCACGACTTTTCTTTCTCACTTCCTTCCCCGTCTTCTCATCCACTTCGGCCATTCGGAGCTTCTACAGTGGCCGCTAGGTGGCGCCGAACCGGCACCCTCAAGCGACGTGTGCCCGCCAGCGCTTAAGTATCGGGCACTTCAAGCCTCGGACCACTCGATTCCGATCGATCAGTAAGTGTTGCCTGGAACTTCCGGCACACTGAGCAGCGGCGCCAACCCGGATCAATCGACCTTGCTGGGACTGCGATCGCCACGGACCATATCGAGCTTGGGTTTCAACTGCCACATCGACCGCCAAGGACAGAGTGGAACTCTGAAACGTATCATCGATCTCGGTCCTTTTCAGGACCCCAAACGTAGGCCTCGATCTCTTAGCCAAGATCGACGTGCTGTTCAGCCAACTGTAGAAGTTAAGAACTCTACAGTTCTCTACGGCACTCAAGGCCCTTTTCAGGGCCACCGTTCGAATTTCATCGAACTTTCATAAGTTCGATCGCCAGCCGACTTTTGAGTTTTAGAGTTTATAGCTTTAGAACTCTTCGGCTTTTCAGTTTTCGAGTTTGTAACTCTAAAACTCTTTGGCTTTTGAGTTTTGGAGTTTATAACTTTGAAACTCTTTGGCTTTTGAGTTTTTGAGTTTGTAACTCTAAAACTCTTTGGCTTTTGAGTTTTGGAGTTTGTAGCTCTAAGACTCTTTGGTCTTTGAGTTTTGGAGTTTATAACTTTGAAACTCTTTGGCTTTTGAGTTTTCGAGTTTGTAACTCTAAAGCTATTTGGCCTTTGAGTTTTGGAGTTTGTAGCTCTGAGACTCTTTGGCCTTTGAGTTTTGAAGTTTGTAGCTCTGAAACTCTTTGGTCGCTAGCCTTTCGAGGCAACTGTTCGAAAGCCATCAGACTTTTGAGTTTTAGAGTTGTGAACTCTAAAACTCTTTGGTCACTAGCCTTCCGGGGCAACCGTTCGAAAGCCATCAGACTTTTGATAAAGTCCGATGCAAACCGGCTTCTCGAGTCTTGGAGTTATAAACTCTAAAAACTCTTTTAGCTACTAGCCTTCCGAAGCTATCGTTCGAAAGCCATCAGACTTTTTGCTAAAGTCTAATGCCAACTAGCCTCTTAAGTTACGGAGAATAAACTCTGAAACTCTCCGGGCTACCGACCTTTTCAGGGCCATCAATCAAAGGTCCTCGACTTGGTCTAAGACCGATGTCTGCCGTCTTATCTCCCCCCCCCCCCCCCCCCCCCNCGCTCCCCCCCCCCCCCTAGGGCCACGAGTATATAAGACGGCAGCATGACGAGCCTCGCTCACTCTCGAACTCACTTCCGAGCGAAGAACACGTCTGGAAAAAATTACGGGTAAGTGATTTTGATGAGTTTTTTCCTCAGCTTTCCAGTAGTGAGGTCAAAAATTCAAAAATCAGCCTCCATAACCTCAAAAAATGGACTTGAACTTAAAACACGCTGTATCTTTTTTGCCTCCAGGTTTAGAGTTTTTTTGAGGGTCTAGATCGAAAGATCTCATTAATCGGTGACCAGTGGGTCGTTATAATGACACTGTAATTACGATCAAGATTGTTCAAATTACAATAATAACGAAGATGACGCGTCACCTACCTATATATATCACCTACCCACCTGCATACACATCTATAGCACGCACACACGACGCGTCGAGACAGAGAGCGCGCCGCAGAAGGAAACAGTTTCACATGATTACAACAATGAATGCGATACTTTTAATAACGGCTCTTTTTCTCTTTTTTTTCTATTTTCTACGTATCTCTTTTTCTTTCTATCACTCTACGATTTCATCGAACCGTCTCGAACAATTAATGAACTTCACCCGTGGCTAAACTATATCGCCACTCTCTACGAAAATAATAACGCTTTATCTTATTTGGGCAAGAAAAAATTTGCGTAACGTAGTTGTATCCATTTCAGCTAAGGCGCAGCCTTGACTGCTTAGCCAAGACTAAACTCCGCAATCGCACTTTCGGTGTCCCCTTGCTCTTTCTGCAGCTCTTTCAATAACGAGTATAAGTCAGGATGGTGCTTGCCCACTATAACAGCGAAGCGGTTGTGCCATCCTTCACTTATGTTATTTGTTTTATGGGAGCCGGAGCGAACCGCTTCGTAATGATTTCACGTTTCGATGGGATAACGAGGTGGAACTTTTTTTCTCTTCCCTCTTGCTGTTATACCTACAACGTAATATTCCGAAAAATAAGCCATTATTGGATTAAGTGTGTCCGGAACCTCATCTTGAAGCAAGCGAAAAGAGAGTTTAACGTCTTCAGGAGGAATGAAGGCAAGAGCCAATAGCATGTGCGTATAGATTCGGAATTTGTTGAAGTTTTTCTCGCTTTGAATTAATACTTCTTGTCGATTACTATTCGACAAATTCGTGGTATAGATGCATTTTATTTTATATTTTATTACAGAACTCAACCGCAAGCTCGCTTCTTTGTGAATCCTGTGGACGATGACTTTTTTAAAATCAGAATTGGAGATGAGCTTACTCTCCATCGCAACGGTATTAAACCATTGACAATGGGCTGCCAGGTCATTGAAGTGCCCTGCAACTTCATTCAAGACCAAGTGACTGTCAAGTTGAAAAACGGCATGGGAGTCGACTTTAACTGCACCACTGATCATAACGTCGTTCCCCATTATCGCGACACAATATTTTTCAGGTAAGAATGATTGGCCCATACTTTTTTATAATTGGAAATATTAGCATATATTTTATTATTTATATATTTGTAGGATGAGGCTGGCGCTTAAAGAAATCAAGTCAAAGTCTGTACATGTTAACATTTCTAATGTATTACTGAACGATACTGTTAAAGAGTTTGTAAAAGTTGCTACAGACATGGATGTATCAGAAATAGAAATTGATAATTATTTAGAAAAGATGAAAGAAGAAGCCAATGACTCTCAAAAATCTGCCATTGTTATGGCATTGAAAAACCCCATCACCATAATACAAGGTCCCCCTGGGACCGGTAAAACGACCACTTTGGTACTTTTGGTTAAAATACTTTTAAAATTGAATCCCCGTTTAAGAATTTTAATTTGTGCGCCATCAAATGTAGCCGTGGATAACATGGCACACAGATTGGATAATTGTAAAATCGATTTATTAAGTTTATTTTCCAAAAGCCTGGAAAAAACGTCTCACAAACTGAAACATTTAGGATTGACATAGCAGGTTTTTAAGATGTTTCCCCATCTTAAATTACTTCATGAAAAACTCTCAAGAAATGAGCTAAAAGACGAATAAATATCAAATTATAAGTATGTATCATATAATTGTAAAAAGAAATTTGTCATGGAATTTTCTCTAATCAAAATTTTCTATTTGCAGTATGGAGCTATTCGAGGCAGAAAATGAATTAGTCAATTCCAAGAGTGTCGTATGTACCACCTGCGCGGGCTCTGGATCTGACTTCTTCAAAAATTTTATATTCGATATTGTTATTCTTGATGAGGCAGCTCAATCGACGGAACCGGAAATTTTAATTCCAATGACACTGCATAAGGCCACAAAAGTATGTTTGTTTGGGGACCACAAACAACTGGGTCCTACAGTGATTTCACAAGAGGGATCAAAAAATGGCTTGAGCAGATCATGATTTGAAAGATTGATGTTAAATGAAAGCTTTAAACACAAAGCATTATTAAACTGACAGTACAGAATGCATCCACATATTGCAAATTTTTCATCAAAATTCTTTTATGAAAATAAATTATTGAATGGGCCACAAAATCGTACCAAAATATTTATACATGACCAACTTTATAGGATTGTTTTCGTGAATACCAAGGGCTGCGAAGAAAAAATCGGCGCATCGTTTTATAATCCAGTTGAATTGAATGTAGAAATGAAATTAATGAAAATGATTTACGCAAAGTATAAAGAGAATATACAATTTGGAGTGATAAGTCCATATGATGGGCAATCCGTAAAATTGAGGGAAAAAGTTTTTGATTCGAAAGATAAATTATTCCAGGATTATGTCAATCAGTACGGGCTTATAAGTAATGTGGATGCATTCCAAGGCGGGGAAAAAGACATAATTATACTCTCCTTTGTGAGATCCAACGAAGACAATAACATAGGTAACATAAAGTTTCAAAAGTTCAAAACATACAATAAATTTGTTTATTCATTTGTTATTTATTTCTTTATTTCAGGATTTTTAATGAATTCAAATAGGTTAAATGTAGCTCTCGGGAAGGGCTAAGTACCAATTATTCATGATTGGTAATGAACCAGAGGCTCTTTTTACAAGTCCCATAATTGTAAAAACTTGTGTAAAAATGGTAGGTGCAACCTAAAACAGTTTTAACAGCAGAATTAAAAACAACTCTTATCAAATGATCGAGAAATTTAAAATTTACCTTGAAGGTGCCGTCTAAAAACCACATATTACTTCTGCAAAGAAATTCTAAATTACGCCTAGTGGCAAAAACCAACACGCGAGAGTCTTCATCGTCATTTTCATGAGTCAAATCTAATGAGTCAAATAGAAGAAAGGTCTCTCCAAGTAACGTTTTTTGAAAGCGATCAGGAATTTCTTGCAATGAAGCCAAAGATTTTGGATTGGGTGGTAAATTTTTGCAGCGGAAGCGTCTCATGGATTTTTTGAGGTTCTCCCTGTCAGGTAAACGGCTTTGAACAGCGTCGTGTAAATCATGGAGCTCTGTTCGAAGGATTGGAGACGGAGGCTCTTCTGGATGCTCTTCAGCTTTTCTTTTTAATCTAGATATAACACACTTCTACTGTAGATATAATAAACTTCTATAATATAATACAATCATAGCTATTTTTTATCGTCTCAGCCTCGCAATCTTCTCGATCAGGAGGGTGCGTATGTGATGATAGTTCCGGACCTTGAAGTATCTCGACGTTGTCCATTCCATGTACAGGAATCGTAATAGCTCGAGCTCTACACTCTCGACTTCGAAGCCTATTGCAGTCCCAATATGTCCTACCTTTCACAACTTTTGAACGCAAATAAACGAAGCCACGAAAATTATCAATTTAGTACCTAAATTGACGGGAGTATCTGCCATTTTAGCAAATTTTTAGCGGTTATCGTTACCCGATGTCGAATACGCGTCAATTTATACTGTTGTACAATGGGTTGTGGAGGGGACGATTTTGAACGAGTCTGCGAGTTTTTGCAGAGTTTCGCCGACATTGTACACGTTTAATCAGTCAGAGCGGAAATACTCTTGACAGTCACCAGACTGATGTATGACAAGTGACCCTGAAGAGGGTCGATGTTATTTGTTGCCTCTTAGTTTACAAGTTTTGCAAACTCTACGTTTAGTCCTGAGAAGGACTAGTTTTGATGCAGGCTGTTGATTGGTGCACAAGGGCTGGCTGTGACCAGCGGTGACCAGCTATGACCGATGTTGACCGTCATGGAGGTGATGGTCGGATGAACGATGACGTCGTTGTCGGTTCGGGCTGCTTGACTATGCCTCGTGAGAGTGGAGTGACACAAATGCCGATCACTTTTCTGTCCAACTTGTAAAGTTGAACTGTCAAAAGTCAATCGACAAAAGTCCAATCACTTTTCTATTCTCACTTGCAACAAGTCGAACAGTCAAAAGCTGATTGAATAAGGTCGAAAGGCACTTATACTAGTACTCTAAACTCGACCTTTTCTCATGCGGATACGACTTTTTTCTGGCGCCGCACCACCTGGCGGCCAAGTCGGAAACTTGAAAAAGTAAAAAGTGGAGAAATGTTGTGAAATGACAAGGCGAATATGTTTGTTGCAATAATACCAAGTTCACTATTGAATGAAGTCCCTAGGTCGCAACTCTCAAGAGCTCGTCGTCGCGAACGCGAGGACGAGAGTCGATGTGCTTTGGCTGGCAGCCGAGAGACGACTTTTTCTAGTCGGCCAAAGTGGCTTGCTTATATACACAGCGACCACTCGCTGATTGGCTGATGCCGCGAGGTGGGGACGAGTGCTGCAGTCCACGTCGTTTGAGTGGCGACGCACGCAGGGGTCTCGGCGTTGGTGGGGATAACACACTTGTTAAAGCGAGCGAACGGTGGTGTTCCTTAGACCTTGAATGTTTTTTGTGGCCCTGAAAAGGACCGTTTGGTTGTTTAGTAGAGCTGCTACTTCTGACCAGCCTTCTTGAGTTTCTGCGCGATTGACCTCTTGTAGTTTCGTTGCTGTCGTTGGAGAGCGCGTGTCGTTCGTCTGTCGTCTGCGTTCTGACTTGTTTCAGGCGTGGCAAGTGCAGTGGGCACTTGTGGCGAGGCGACCGGTGGCCCTAGGCGAGCGAAAGCTGATGGTTGTAGAGACGGCGAGTTCTTCGATGTAGACGAGAAGGCCAGCCCGAAGTGACGCTTGGCTGGAACTTCGGGTGACCTTGGTGGTGTTCGTATGCGTGGCCGAGGACGAGAAGGAGCAGATGGCTCCAGCCGGAGTTTCACTGTCCGGTGTAGGTGAAACGGGACTGGCGGGTTCTCTCGTAGATATGGAAATAGCGAGCGACCGCGAGATCGGCGGGCTATTGGCTGCCTTAGACCTGGCGATTCGGCTCGAGGAGCGCGCGCTGGTGGCACGGAGAGTTCAGGCCGAGTCGGATGCCGAATACAAGCTTGGTCTTCGTTGCTTCGACGATTAAGTCCGCTACCTGGCGGGACGACCACTATCGAACGAAGGCGCTCAGGAAGCGAACGCTCGATAGGTGGCCTCTCCGCGCGGAAACGAAGGTATCGTTCGTCGTCGCTAGCAGTTCCCGAGTCAAGCCTGAGACGGAGGTCCTGAGAAGGACCGCTGCTAGTTGATGCGTTCGAGTGATCCACGATGGTAGAGTTTTAAGCAGTCGGAAAGTCCAGACGTGTTCTTCGCTCGGGAGTGAGATCGAGAGTGAGCGAGGCTCGTCATGCTGCCGTCTTATATACTCGTGGCCCTAGGGGTGGGGAGAGAGCGATAAGACGGCAGACATCGGTTTTAAACCAAGTCGAGGACCTTTGATTGATGGCCCTGAAAAAGTCGGTAGCCCGGAGAGTTTCAAAGTTTATTCTCCGCAACTCGAGAGGCTAGTTGGCATTAGACTTTGGCAAGAAGTCTGATGGCTTTCGAACAACAGCCTCGAAAGGCTAGTGACCAAAGAGTTTTAGAGCTATGAACTTCAAAACTCAAAGGCCAAAGAGTCTCGGAGCTACAAACTCCAAAACTCAAAAGCCAAAGAGTTTTAGAGTTACAAACTCGAAAACTCAAAGGCTAAAGAGCTTCAAAGTTAAAAACTCCGAAACTCAAAACCAAAGAGTTTCAAAGTTACAAACTCGAAAACTCAAAGGCCAAAGAGTCTCAAAGTTATAAACTCGAAAACTCAAAGGCCAAAGAGTCTCAAAGTTATAAACTCGAAAACTCAAAAGCCAAAGAGTTCTAGAGCTACAACTCCAAAACCCAAGGTCGGCTAGTGATCGAACTTATAAAAGTTTGATGAAATTCGAACGATGGCCTTGAAAAGGGCCTTGCGTAATAAAAAAGTTATGGCTACTTATACGAAAAAAAACGTAAAATTTTTTGCAAAAAATCAAGTTTTTGATTTTTTTTCACCATGTTACCGTTAGAAAATCACGATATAAATATGATCAGGGCTGATCACGACTATCAAAGTATCTCAGGGAATTTTTATGGAATTTTCGAACCACTATTTCAAACAAAAAATAACTTATATTCATATAAAACATAACTCATTTTTACTCAAAAACTACTGAATTTAGAGAAAAAGTGCAAAAAACTAAAGTGTGAAAAGGAGTTTATTACGTTGTTTCATCGTGTTCACGATTCGCCGTATTTTTAATGTACAAAGATAATGCTCTAGCATTCGCTAGTCAATCAGTTTACAACACTTTTTGTGTGTCATTCGGCAAGAAATTTGTCGATCGTCAAATTTTTATTTTGCAACGTTTCGTCTTGCATGTTTCTAGACCTCTTCAGGCTATAACAAACAAATTTATACATAAACATACAACACTCTTACAATCACTTTCATATTCACGAGTACATACCATGTTGCGAGTCGCTGTAATACTAAGACTAATTTAACAATATCAGGACTTATATTTAAAATTGACCATACATTAACATATTTACAAAAATAGGCCACGATACGCAACGCTCAAACCTCGTGTATCTTCTCTTTTGTTAATAGTAAAAACATTCTTTTTGATGTAAAACATTTCTGCGATGATGTGAAAAGGAGTTAGTTTAGGACTTTCAATGATGAAACCTGTCGTCATATCTCCCTATAGTAGTCGCTAAACCCTCCATGTTTCCAAAAAACTGTTTTTATTTATGTCACCATGTTGTACTTATTTGTACTATTAGACTATTATAAAACTATTCTAAAATTTTTCGGGTAAATTTATTCGTATTATATTGAAGAAACTTTTTCTTATGCTGATAGATGCTAAAAAAAATCTTTTACATGAATATAAAGTCTTTTGAGCAGATATTGAATTTCTTCGTCCTCACCAAACGATATTTCATCAAATTAAACTTTAAGACTTTTTTTTTCCTAAAGATCACTTAGAGTGCTTTTGAGACCTAGATCTAATGTTTTTAAAGAAAAACATAAAAAAACCTAGACCACTCCAGATTAGCTATTTTAATTTTAAAGTCAAAATAAATCTCTTTTTCGTATATTCGTTCATTCGATCATTCGTTCATACGAAGTCCTTAACTATTTTTTTGAGGGGTGGGAGCGAGGATCCGAGCACTTCGGGAAATAATGACCACTCAATATATATGTTACAGGCAAAAACAGAAATGCCTATGATTTTAGGACATAACCGAAATGCCGTAAAAATTATAGAATAGGCAATATCCGAAATGACTGAAAATTCTTATACAAACCATTTACTATACACGTGGACAAGTACACGATTTGAATTATCTTGCGAAATTTTTTTTTCAGGATTTCAACGTCGAGAATTGAGTTTTAAAATAAAGGTGGAAATCTTAGTAAAAATATTACTATATGGTCAATTGTGTTGATGAAAGATTATCGTTTTATCTGCTCTTAGCAATAATAAAAAAAAAGTTCTAGATTGAAGCGATGTCGATTTTTCACAAAAATTATTCAGAAAAACTATATATGGAACAAGATGAAATCTGTTATAGAAATTATCTTACGTATCTGGGCCCCCATATGTATAAGATCATTTTATAAACGTATAGTATAGATAAGCTTAAATGATATGGTATTCTAAATATTACCTTATTACTTTTTTCTCAGTTCTTCAATTAAACTCTACAATTATGGATTCTTTTCGCAAGTATTATTTTAAAAGTATATTTCTTAATAAAAAAAAATTTCCGAAATTTTGTCAGTTATTTAGCATTAATAGATTATTCTCAAACAAGGCCAAATTTTCTTTTAATCAAGAAGTTTTTATTGCAAAAAAAAAGCAAAAACCTATTGTAGCATTAGAATCAGCTGTCATAACACATGGATTGCCTTATCCTGATAATATGAATACCGCTTTAGAATTAGAAGATATAATAAGGAAAAAAGTAAGCTATATAAATTTTTTGATCTTCCATAATAACAAACGACTGAAAAATATATCCACATGGCTAAATAATTATTTGAAAATTTAGTAAGATTATCAAAATGTAATTCGTACCGACATGAAGTTTCCTAAGCTTAATTTAATCCAAAGGCCCTGAAAATCTTTTTTTAGGAAAAATTGATTTTAATTGAAGTTAAATTGATAAAACATGCTTTTTTGGCCCGTATTGATAAGACCCGAAATGGCTACTTACAATCTATTTTGGTGCATTATTTGTGACTACTAATTGTGAAAACAAATTCAATTGATAAAAAAAGTTCATAATCAACCTGATTAGCATTCAGAGCTAACACGGAGCTTAATTATTTTTTATTTATTAATTACAGTACTAGGCTGTAAAAGTGAAAAAAAAATTTTTTTTCAAGAACACACATGATAAACCTTTTTAATACCCTATTTGAAAGTATTTAGTCCAGTTAGATACTTAGTAACAGTTGAGTACAGTCATGACGAATATGTGTTGACCCTCTACATAAGCTTTAGACACATCTAAGCTAACTGTCATAGAAATCCAAGAGCGAGCATCAATCTTTTGTGGCTTATGTGGTTTCAGTTTATTTGATAGCCAATTGGCCATGGTCGCAACCATTAGCTAGATATCAGATGAATTGTAGCTACTTGTACATATAGCAAATTAATTTATGGAAAATGATGAAAAATGAATACTTAATTCTAGAAAATTGTACACACGAGTAGCTAAAGTTCTTTTTACGTCTAGCTTTTGGATGGCCAATTGGCTATCGAACAAAATGAAACCACATAGGCGCCACAATAGATTGATGTTTGCTCTTGGATTTCTACGACAGGTAGCTTAGATGTGTCTAAAGCGTATGTAGAGGGTCATGACACTCCTTATCACTGTGCTTAACTGTTTCTAAGGATCTTACTGGGCAAAATACTTTCAAATAGAGTATTGAAAAGGGTTACCATGTGTATTCTTGAAAAAAAATTTTTTTTTACTTTCACAGTCTAGTATCGTAATTGAAAAATTAAAAATAATTAAGCCCCCTGTTAGCCCTTAATTTATTAACGATCCTCACATTTATTTCTTCTGTTTCAATACATAATACTCAACTATTGTCGAATGAACTTTGAAATTTGCATTTGTTCTATAGTTGTTTACTTTCAGAGGTGAGTAACATACATTCGAAATCTACAGGTTGTATCCATAAATTATCCTTGCTGTGCATATTAAAAATAAACAGGAAAAAACTAAAAATATTCAAAAAACTTAATTAGGGGTTTCGCAGCATAAGCATTATTAAGGTAGCTTGGTGATGATAATAATATAGGTTTAGCGTATTTAAAATGGTATTTACAAGAAGCTACGTGGCGAAATCACGACCAAATTCATCTTTAACATTAAATATTTCTTTAATCAGTTCAAAAAATCGTAGAGAGCTCTATTTTTTTTTAAATTTCTCGTTAAAAATAGTACTTTGCGGTGGTGCATATAAGATTTCAATAAAAAAATTACTGTGGTACTGGTACACGTTCAAACAATCAATTTTTTCCAGTAATTTTTAGTGTTGCAAAGAAAAATTCTCCAAAAAAGGGAACAAAAATACAATATGCAAAAAGGATAAAAAAGTTATGCATTTAGAAAGAAAACTCAAAATTTTGGATTTGTTGACAAGTAGAAAAAAAATATTATTTTTCATGAGAAAATTTGATGTGAATGCGTCTACGATTCAGTCTATTCGTGCAAACGAAGAAATAAGTCGTAAAAATATGAAAAAAAAATACAGTCCTATGCAAAAAGTGTAAATATAAGTAGGAAGAGTATTTTGGAGCTCATGGAAGATATGCTGATAATTTGGATTGAAGATAATGTTTATAAAATTTCGCAATAGTAGGAAGGTGGCACAAGAAAACAGGAAATTCACTTAAACTATTAGTACACTTTATTGTATCTCCTTGTGTCACAAACAAGTTAAACAAATACAGTTTTAACTCTGTTCTCTGAACTTAATGATTAATGACTCTGCTGAGGAAAACTAAATTAATAACTGAGGAACAAAGATAAAAGATAAAATAAAAAAGAGAATATCAGAGGCACTGCGTGAAGGTTAGGTACTGCTCGTTCCGAGTTGCACGACAGTTGGACTGGAAGTAGCATGCGAAGACCCCTCGTACAGAGAGCTGCCCCGCTGGCGCTGAGACGGCCTCGCCGTAAAGTACTGCCCTCTGTGCAACGCCAAGGAGACCTCGACAACATAAAAAAATTCCATTAATCACTGCAGCAATTTGAGAACAAGCACTTCTTTTCTATAAAAACTTTTGAAAGTTTATGAAGAGCTCCGCAAGAATTTTCTGCGTAATATGAAACAGTAGGGTGGTTCGCTTTTGCAAAAATGTTCAAAATCGCGTATACGTCATGGCGATCCTTTAAGTTCAAGTCTTTACAAAAAGAAAGCCGGGTTCAGAACCTCAAAAAAGTGTTGGGAACCGGTGTCGATCGATTTTTTAAGTTTAAAAACGTGCTCCAAAATAGAAGCAAAATCGGTCAACCATTCAATTTATTTCAAACTGTGGTCAGAGAGTAAAAATAATATTGACAATACATTTTCTTACGTATTTTTGTCTGTAAAATCGAATGCTGTAGTCAGTTTTGCTGTAAGACTTCGTTTTCATCGATAAAAACTTACTTTTTTGATTTTTTTTTGGCGTAAAAATCGAAAGATTGTCTTTGCAACGTTTAAAAATTAACAAAAAAACCTCAAATAACTTTTGACACAGTCAAAATGTAGGATTTTTTATGACGAATCCAACAGTATAAATTAGTATATACTTTAAAATTATTTTCGTTCATAAAAATGCAAATTTTCGATTTTTTTTGGCTGAATTTGACGAAAAAGCCATTTTCGATCTTCCCCAGCCGTGCTAGGGAGAAGGCAAGGTTATAATCATTAGCTCTGCTTCTATTAAAAGTTACAATGATATCTCTTTTTAAGTCAGTTTCACAGTACCATGGTTTTTTATTTTTGTGGTAGTAATTTTTAAAATAAATGATGCCTTCAAATAACCCTTCTTCAGTTATGTATTATTATTGTTTTCAAATGTGTTTTTTTTCAAAGTTTTAATAAGGCCTGTAATTCTTTTTAATTGGGATAATTCAGCAAGAGCTGCGGTCTTTGCGAGGTAATTTTCTCGTTCATTTCCCTCTATGCCTATGTGGGCCGGTATCCAATGTATTTTCAGTTGTGTGCAGCTAGTAGATTTTTTTACGAATTCATTGTATTTTTTTTTAATTTGAAAGATATATGGATTTGTTTTAAGGCTAATATTTGTGGAGGATAAGGTTTGTAAGGTGCTGAGACTGTCAGTAAATATAAAGATGTTTTGATTGCTATGAGCGAGAGCTATTTCTAGGGCCTTGTGCAGAGCGATGCATTTTGCAGTGTATACTGATGCATGATTGTCAGTGGCGAATGTTAGTTTGATTTCTAGTTCTGGGCAGAAAACATAACTACCGACGCACTTTCCGTTTGCAATTTTACTGCCATCAGTAAGAAGAGACAGAGCATTTTTTCCATTTAATAAATTTTTTATTTCGCGGTTAGGATCTGGACAATTTTCGAGGCTTTTTCCAAAATTCGAATTGAATGGGATCTGGCTGGCTATAATTTCATAGTTGTTTGTGTACGTATTGCCGATATTATGATGTTCAATTAAGCTAGCATATTTCATAAATTTGTAGATATTTTCTGAGAGATTTTTTTTCTGTTTTTTTAGTTTTTTTTTAAATGTATTATAGAACTTTCTGACCGATTTGTGTGTAAGGGAGGTGTCAAGAGACATTGCTTTTGTAAGATACGAATGACAAAGAAGCTCAGCTCTATTTTCTAAGCTGATAAGTTTTGATTCTGCCAAGAGTATGTTTAGAGGAGTACTGATGCGGTATCCCAAGGCTGTTCTGATTGCAGAATTTTGAATTCTTTCGATTTTCTCAATGTTCTTTCTACAAGTAGGAAAATATATAGGTAGGCCATAATCAATGATAGATCTTACAAAGCTTTTATACAGTGTGATGAGAGTTTGAGGGCTTGAGCCCCACCAAGTCCTGGATAGATAGCGTAAAATATTCATAGCCCTGTAGCATTTTTTTGTAACTTGCTTTAGATGAGTATCAAATGACAGCTTGTGATCGAAGTGAAGGCAGAGAAATTTAAGGCTATCACTAGACTTTATGGTGCAGTTGTCTATTTTAATTTCGGTGGAGTCTGGCGGAATATTTTGAGAATTAAAGTGAACAAAAACAGTTTTTGGTTCGGAGAGATCTAAACCGATTTCTGATAAATTTGTTTTGATTAAATTTATCGCCTTTTGGAGTATGTTTTTACCTCTGGTTGTGTTAGAGCATTTGACGTACAGGCAAAGATCATCAGCAAACTGTGATATTGCGACATTTTTTGACAATTTTTTGGAAATTTCAGAAACGTAAATTACACAGCTCTACAAAAAAAAAAAAATTTTCAAATCCACCGACCGGACCTAGTGGACTTTATGTTTTTGGGGTCGCTGAATCCGAATCCGGGGTCGGTTTTTCAAGGTTGGCTCATTTTAGAGGTCATTTGAAGGTCAAATAATTGGAAAAGGGTAAAAAATCTGAAAAAATTCATACATGGGTTTTTGAGGATGCCGAATCCAAATCCGAGGTCGGATGTACTTTAAGAGGTCAATTTCAAGGTCATTTGAAGGTCAAACTACAAGAATTCAATGAAAATATCCGAAAAAATCACCCTCATGTTTTGAGGGTCGCTCATTCTAAATCAGAGGTCATTTTGACTGTATCCGGCCTTGTAAAGGTCATTTGAAGGTCATTTTGGGGTCAGATCACGAAAAAAGCTTAAAAAAATCCGAAAATACTCATTCAGAGGTTTTAAGGATGCTGAACTCAAATCTGAAGTCAGATGACCTCTATGAAGTCACCTTCAAGGTCATTTAAACTTTAAATTAATACAAGGAAGTAAAATATTAAGGAAATATTTTTAATTTTGCATGCGTTTTTACTTTTTTTTCGCAACGCATCTTTTTTTCTTCAAACGAACGGCGTAATGGTTTTCGTTTGCGTTTTTTGCCTTTCTCATTTTGACTCTCTCTCTTCAACATCCAGCAGTAATCAGCCATCATCGAAACATCCTATCTACCTAATTGATACCGCTGCTCCATACTTTTTATGTCTTGATAGAATCGTTCTCCATGCTCGTCACTGAAATCACCACAGTTATCCGGAAACTCATCTGAATGGTTATGTAAGAAATGCAGTTTATAAGACATATTACATTTTATTTCACCGACATCAAACTTATCGAGGCAGCAGGTAAAGACTAGAAGAGAAAAAAGTGTATCAGAATAAGAGTAGGTTAACAGAACCGCATATTTCTCCATATCAATATCACGAACGAGAACGGTGCATTAATATGAAAAAATATGCCGATTTGTCAATTCACTCCCCATGCCGATCCACCTGGCTTATCTCTACTTTGTCATAAGGATATACTTATAGTGAATTTATTTTTACACTCTCAGACATTGTTTCACAAAATTTTAAAATGCATTCGTTTTAATCGAAGAAAAATCCATTGATGAAGAATTTTTCAAATTTTGTGACCCAATTCTATAGTAAAAAATAAAATAGCCTATATTATATTCACATATAAAGAAGTCCTATAAAAAATTTACCTGAAGCTATGTCAACCAAATAAAGGTAAATTTTATAATAACGGAAGTAAAAATTGATTGTTAAAAAATAAAGAGATTTTTTTTGTTGCTTCACTGTGGGGAAATAGCTTAGAAAAAATGTATTATATTTATTGAGTAGGGAAAAAAGCAGCTCTATCCCAGAATGTGAGCTCGCTAAATGTCTCAGACTAAAAAATTAATTCAGTTTTAAAAAACTTAGCACAACTTTCTTCCAATATTTTATCGCATTAAATAAATTTAACATTGAAATGACCTTGAAGGTGACTTCATAGAGGTCATCTGACTTCAGATTTGAGTTCAGCATCCTTAAAAACCTGAGAATGAGTATTTTCAGATTTTTTAAAGCTTATTTCGTGATCTGACCCTAAAATAACCTTCAAATGACCTTTGCAAGGCGAGAGTCAGTCAAAATGACCTCTGATTTAGAATGAGCGACCCTCAAAACAATAGGGTGATTTTTTCGGATATTTTCATTGAATTCTTGTAGTTTGACCTTCAAATGACCTTGAAAGTGACCTCCTACAGGTCATCTGACCTCGGATTTGGATTCAGCATCCTCAAAAACCCATGTATGAATTTTTTCAGATTTTTTACCCTTTTCCAATTATTTGACCTTCAAATGACCTCTAAAATGAGCCAACCTTGAAAAACCGACCCCGGATTCGGATTCAGCGACCCTAAAAACATAAAGTCCACTAGGTCCGGTCGGTGGATTTGAAAATTTTTTTTTTTTTGTAGAGCTGTGTTATTTATAATAGAGGACTGAGTACATCTCCTTGCGGGACCCCTTTGTGTACATTTCGGTGAGATCTTTCGTCAAGCGCATTAGTGAAGATCTTTTGTTTGTGTGTAAGAAAATGTATAAATTTTATTGTTGCAGAAGAACAGCCTATTTGTACGAGTTTGATTAGAATGAGGTCAATATTTAAGTCGTCAAAAGCTCCCATTACGTCGAGGGACGCGGCAAGTACGTGTTTTTTTTCAAAGAGGGCTTCCTGTATTTTCAAGGTCAAATTTATCATATGGTCAATTGTAGATTTGCCTTTTCTGAAGCCAAATTGACTTTCTGGGAGGATATTGCGATGCTCAACCCACCACTGAAGTCCATTTTTTAATAAAGTTTCAAACAACTTACAGAGGCATGAGGTCAGGGCGATTGGTCTGACGTTCTTGCCGTCTGATTTAGGAATAAAATGTAAAAAAGAATGCTTCCACGAGTCTGGAAAGTCGCTTTGTGCAAACATTGAATTGAATAAGTCTGTACAAATTAATTTATAATTTAGGCTCAGCTGATTTAAAATTTCAAAATCTATTCCATCCATTCCTGGAGAAAAATTGGTTTTTTTTTTAATTGAGGGCTAGGTTAAATTCAGCAAAGGTGAATGGTATGTCGAAAAATTGATTTGGAAGGCTGTCTGACAGAGCTTTTGGATCTGATTCTACTGAGGGAGGGCTAATCTTATCTAGTGCTATTTCAGTGTATTTTTCTTTGTCTTTGATCTTGTTTTCCAAACGTATTTTGGATTGGTTTGAAAATTTAAGCTCTCGGCAAACGCGACGAAGCAATCTCTTTTTTTTTTTTTTTGAAGGTTTTTTTTATTTGCGCGCATATTTTTTTATAGTTCATCAATTCGTCAAGGTTCAGCGTGAATTCCCACTTTTTGAAAGCTGCACGTCGAAGTCTTTTTAATTTGGCACATTCAGTATCCCACCATGGTACTTGGTTATTTTTTTCTAGCAGTTTTCTCTTTTTTTAGCTTGCGGTGTACTTTCTTTTACAGACTCCGTGATTATTTCAACGAGGTCCTGGTACTGTTAGCTAGGGGACTTTTGAGAGTATTCCAATGACAATAAAATGTGATCTGTAGTAATTGTCTAAACTCACTCCAATCTGTTCTATGAGATTTTAATTTAAAAGTTTTTTTTGCATAGAAAGCTTTCTCGACATCGATATTTACATAGATTGGATAATGGTCAGAACCCCAGGTCTCGTCGTTTACCTCTATATGAATTTTGTCAGTCAAGTTTAAGTTAGAAATGACTAGGTCAATGTTAGACTTTATGTTGTTATGGATATCTATTTATGTGTAAGTATTATCGTTATGTATGATCAGTTCTCGTTCTTCAATTGAATTAAGTAATCGGATGCCATTGGAATCATCATGACTACAATTTCAAGCTGTGCAGTGTGAGTTTAGGTCTCCTAGTAGGAGCGCATGTTTCTCACTTTTTACATTACTCATCATAGAGTCCCAGTCACGCTGTGAGAGAACGGGTCCTGGGGTTCTGTAGTAGGCAGTTATATCGAGAGAAGGAATTACATTGTCTATAGAAATACCGAAAAGTTCGACTGTTTCCTTAGGACTACTTAAGTTTAGTTTTTTAATAGATAGATTATTCTTCATTATGTACTTATACCACCTCCTCTGCTGTGCGTTCTGTCCTTTCTTATTATGTAGTAGCCTGGATATGTTACCTTGTGATCATCGTTGAGCCAAGTTTCCTCACAGATGAAGATGTCTGGGCGGTCTTCTCTTAATAGTTGCTCTACTTCGTATTTGCGCTGCTGGAATCTTCTGGCATTCCAATATATTATCTTCAACTTAGTGGTTTTTGAATTTTTGGGCGCCATGAGAAGTCTATGTTTGCGAGAGAGCTTCGTCCGAGTCTTCGTCGGTAAACGTGAGGTTTGAATTATTAAGTATTTTAGCAATTCTATTGAAGCAGCCTCGAAGATTTTTGTCGCTTATATTGTTGTGAGTGTCTTGTATCATTTGGATTAATTAATGTAACTCTTGAGTATAATTCAGCGCGATTTCACTTATATTTGATTTTCCATAGCTTTTACTCAAAAAATTAGTAAGGTCCTCAGCGTTTATTGGATAACTGTCTGCGTGGTCTTCAAGGAAATTTTTTGCTGGTAGGAGTTTTTCTGTTACTTTAATTTTATAATCGTCATTTGAATTTCTTTTACCTTATTTATTTTTGTAATTTTTAGATCTGTACTGTGGTTAGCTTTTTTTCAGGACTCATTACACTTTTTGTAGAGGAAGCTGTTTCACTCCTAATACGTTTACCTCCTTTATGCGACTGCAGAGTATCTAGTAGATGACGGTTATCTATTGTAAGCGGTCTGTTAGTGTTCTATTGTAGATTACTTTGCGAAGTTTGGCTGTTGTTTATGCTAGGGCATTGAGAGAGAGACATTCCATTGCTTGCGTCAGCTGGGCAGTGCTTAGCAACGTGTCCGTCGGATTAACATGCAAAGCATCTTATTGTTGTGTTGATGCTCGGATATGCATAGTATGTAGTTTCATCGTAATCAATTTTAATAAATTCTAGAATTTTACTGGAGTCTTTTGAATCGATATAAGTTTGTCTTCTTGAACTGAGTACGTCGCTGTATCCTTCTTTATTTATAGCTACTTTTAAAGTGACTATTGGCGAACAACATTTAATATTTAAGTTTTCTAAGGCACTTTGAACTATGTAATCAGGAATAGGTGGAGCAACATTTGAAATTACAACTTACAAGGAGAGCTCTCCAAGTCCGGGTACCGAATGCCCTGAAAATTTTTTTGTGATCTCCTAGTACATGATGATGATCCCACATATAGTTAGTTTGATCCAATGGGCCCTTTAACAATACTTTTACGCACGGTCGAGATTTGAATATTATTTAACGGTAATAAATACCATATAATAGCCTATCATGGTATCAGGCTTAAAACAGTCAATTCCAACTGACTGAACAGCATTGTTACTTTGTGTTTTTAAAGTTTTTAAACACTTATTCAAAAAATAAACACTGTAGCTTAATTGGTATACTATGCAAGTCACAAAGAGCGAACCAATTTGAGCTAAAATTAAAGTACTTTACTATAAGTATTGATGCAAAAGATTGAAATAAAACTTTTATATTATTAAACTCACTGTTCCTTCTTTTTCATCCATTTTTGACACTTCATTATTTATGTTTTAAGTGCCAGATTACCTCATCAATGATGCTGGAAGTCGCCAATGATAAAGATAAATAAATAATGTGGTTTGGCGATGATACAATCAGTTACGCTTCTTTTCCTTTTCCCCAATAACTTGACACAATAAATTCACACTTTTTAAGCACTGTTAAACTGTTGACACGCTTAATTTACAAATGCAGAAAAGCAACTTTGATTTTCATAACTATTAATAGCACCAAAAACATTTTTTCACTAGCACAAGTCCCACTTGTTATTTTTGCACAATTGTGAAATTATTGAAAAAACTTTTAAATATTACAAGTAGGACTTGTGCTGGTGAAAAAATGTTTTTGGTGCTATTAATAGTTATGAAAATCAAAGTTGCTTTTCTGCATTTGTAAATTGAGCGTGTCAACAGTTTAACAGTGCTTAAAAAGTGTGAATTTATTGTGTCAAGTTATTGGGGAAAAGAAAAAGAAGCATAACTGATTGTATCATCGCCAAACCACATTATTTATTTATCTTTATCATTGGCGACTTCCAGCATCATTGATGAGGTAATCTGGCACTTAAAACATAAACAATGAAGTGTCAAAAATGGATGAAAAAAAAGCAACAGTGAGTTTAATAATATAAAAGTTTTATTTCAATCTTTTGCATCAATACTTATAGTAAAGTACTTTAATTTTAGCTCAAATTGGTTCGCTCTTTGAGACTTGCATAGTATACCAATTGAGCTACAGTGTTTATTTTTTGAATAAGTGTTTAAAAACTTTAAAAATACAAAGAAACAATGCTGTTCAGTCAGTCGGAATTGACTGTTTTAAGCCTGATACCATGATAGGCTATTATATGGTACTAGCGAATTGCCTCGCTCGCTCACGCTCGCTCGGTATAGTCACGGTTTTGTAAGAATTTTTGAGAAAGCAAGAAATATAAAATAGGTTTCCACAAGGTATATACCAGTGTTGCATTTAATTGATTAAAAATTTAATCAAATTATCCGAAATTGAACAATTAAATCTAATTTTTAATTTTATCGAGTCACGATTAATAATTCTGCATAGCAAAGAATGCTGCATAGCAAAGAACGGCTTTGCTGATCGATTGGCTTCTGTCATCAAAGTAAATTATTTATAATATATATAAATAACTACCGTTGTATTTATTAGTAAACAAAATAATTCATTTAACTATAATTCTTTCAGGCAAGAAAATTAGTTCGATTGCGTAATATATTCGCCCAGTCATCGCGGGGTTACTATATC
Source organism: Trichogramma pretiosum (assembly GCF_000599845.2). Classification (NCBI taxonomy): domain Eukaryota; kingdom Metazoa; phylum Arthropoda; class Insecta; order Hymenoptera; family Trichogrammatidae; genus Trichogramma; species Trichogramma pretiosum. The sequence continues at coordinate 111,030 of NW_019640854.1, read as the reverse complement.
ACGGGTAATAAGTACGAGGCTGAATTAAATAATAATTCATACGTGACATACTACCGTTGATTGTTCATATATTGATATGTATTTGTGGTGTAAGATATAAGTTTTGTTTTACGTTTTACGTGTTGATTTTTTGTTAATATAATTATACTTACGAATGTTTTTTGTAATAACGTATATATAGCTACGTAAATGTTTATGTATTTAACTAAGAGGCATGTAAGTCTAGTATGTACGTGTATGGAATACACTATGGATATACTATAGATATCCACATATATGAGCAATTCTCTAAATGAAACGCATTTTTGGAGGTAGAATCGCGGCAAATTTTTTTTTCAATCTTCGCGGATACGGACCCCCGGGAAATGTTTTTGGGGGTCCTAGGAACATGTAACCACGTAGGAACCATTGAAATTTCAATAGTGCTTACTTTTATAGCTACTTTTGTGATTTAGAGGACGAAAAATCATGTTTTCTTGCAAAAGCGGCTAGTTACTCAATTTCTAAGTAACTGAAAAAGTGTGAAAACTCATTTAAAAATAATAGCTGGCTACTGTGTTCGATAGGAAATTTTCTCAGCTTTTCAATGGTGGTATCAGATTTTCCGATAAGTCGCACATTCACCGAG
>NW_019640854.1:60619-108859 GCF_000599845.2 Trichogramma pretiosum | reverse complement strand
TCTGTAATGGAGACTCAGTTACCAAACTTTATCAGAAGTTGTATTTTGGTGTATCGATGAACATATTACAATATGGGCTGATTTGAGGTATACGAACATATTTTTTTTTTGACATTTATGTCCTATTACACCATACTTTCTATTTCAAGGGGTTTTGAGGTTATTAATGTCTCATCTGAGTACAGATTTGAATTTTACATCAAATTTTACATGAAAAAACATGGTTTAAAAATTTTTTCCTATGTCCACCGAGAAAAGCAGAGTAAGAAGCAGAATATCCTCATACCATGAAAATCCAACTTTGAGCCCCTGTAGATCCATAAGGGTTGGACCTAGGGGGCTGTGCCCTTCAGGATTTTCATTTTTCATTGTGTTCTTGAAGAGTAAATGGTTACTTTCAACTTCATTTTTTGGGCTTGCAACACCTGTTGTGGAATAGCCCATATACTATGGATGTGTGTACTAATTGTGAGAATTATTTTTTGTTCAGATAAATAGCTACGTTAATGTACAGCCATTTGGTGCAATATATGTTTCGCTCGTTTTTTGTCAAAAAGTCAAATTTTTCTATGAAAAAGAATGTAGTATCTTGTTGATACATATTTTTTTGTAATGTTATTGGTCAAATTGGTAATCAATGAACAACAAATATTAATTTGTTGTATGTTTGACATATATTAAATAAATTTTATAAATCGTTATAAATTATGAATACACTATGTTATTATTGTTTTTACTTTAATACACATCAACACTTTAAGGTAGTTTCCTTATAACCTGACTTTCAAATTCGGGCATATGTTTAGAAAAAATCTTTAAAAAATTCTTACACTATTCTTGACAAATTCTAAGACTGTTTTGTTCTTTTTAAATTTTTCGTAATATTCATACTTAATAAGAAAAAAATCGCAAATATTTATTGCTTTAGTACATATGAAAAACAATTTCAATAATAGATGGTTAAAAAATTCAAGACCCTTTATCGATAGTAATTTTTTTCTAGGGAATAACCATAAACAATTTCTCTCATAATATAGCTCATCTACGCGATTATAGAGTATGCTTGCAATATCGGGAAATCATTAGCATTTATCTTTATTTAGGTATTTAGATTAGATAAATAATATAATAATTCGAGTATGATTTATAACGAGTCATATAATTTATTTAACATACGTTTAACATACGTTTTAACATAACGAAAAATCGAGAAAACAAAACAAAAAATCTTAAAATGTATCGATTATACATTATTTTTTGACAAATCATTACATTTGACAATTACACTAAATAGCACTACATTAACGTAGCTGTTTTTCTGCCTTTAGAAAAAACATGTGTAAGAACTGTTATTTAATTATTGACAAAAAATTAAAAAAAAGTTTCTCGTAGTACAAATAACTTTAGACAATCAATTGAAGTATCTCTACTACCCTTGATCGTCAATTCCTGTTAACGACTTTCTTTACAATTTGTATAAATTTTAAGTATAAAAATAATTTTCTCACAAGAAACTGTCTACACAAAATTATTATTATCACATAACACAAACAATATGATAATAATATTACAATATAATTTAACAACATAATATAACAATATAATATATAATTATTATTAACATTATGCACACAATTATTATCACAAACATATTGACAAGGATACTACGAAAATAATTTTTTTACATTCACTTTATATACGACTCTTTTCTCGAATTGTTCATCGCTGAGCCGGTTATACTTCGGCATATTCAACAATGTTGCATATGAAAATAAGCGTTCTACTGGAGCTGAGGATGGTAAAATTGTATTATATTTCATGAACAATTCACGTACTTTAGGAAAATTATTCAAGTCACTCAAACAATCACTGACCGGTTCAGCCAAGAAACGTAACAGCTCATTACTTCCAGTTTTCACCGCTATCATTTTATCTAGTGCAGAAGGCTCAGACGACTTTCCGAAGAAAAAATTATTCCTTGTCGGAGAAGGAGTGAGAAATGCAGCGGTATTTGTGCACTTGTAAATTTGTACGAGTTTTTCAACGTTACGTTGTGCTTCTACGTGTAAGCATTTTACCCATTCTGCTTTACATGAGGGGTGGCTTAATGCAGCTATCGCTGCAACTTCACCAGTCCCCCGGATGTCAAACATATTTTGAAATCGGCTCTTCAAAACTTTTCTCATACCCTGGATGAAATTGCGATATACTCCTTTATTTGTCGAATCGATCTGTTCCAACCATCGTTGTTCGATTGTAATTAGAATTGGTAAGAGATGTCCATAATGGCAATTCTCTTCACCTTGCAATGAATCAACTGCGTTGGCAAGAGGTTCCATTATTTTTAAATAATAATTTATGTAGGAAGTGTCCGCATCCTTGAAGTTGATGTTTACGGAAATTATTTTACTGAAGGTCTCAGTTTTCACATAATCGTGAATTTCTACAATTTGCTGAAGAGCGTCGTACCATGAATTCCAGCGAGTAGTGTTTGGTTGTTTAATACTACGACCGATGAAGTGTACCAACGCTTCTCTCTTTTTTACTGACTTCAACGATTTCCATATTAATTTACACTTATTAACGGTCGTATCGTGCATTTTCATCAATTTTGGGACTGTCTCTAATACTTTTCTGGCATCTGTGGTCGCGATTAAATTGAGGGTATGACTTGCACATCGAAAATGTCGCGATAATACGTTCGAGTCTCCGGTAAAGGACTCGTGGCGAATCTCTTCTCTTTCGTCGTTGTCGTTGCTGTCACTGCACATGTCGTCGATATTAGCTTGTATATTATCTGCTTCATGCAGCATCTCACTGTCAGTCTCATCATCTGATATAAAAAATTCAATTTAATATTATTTAAGAAAACAAAGCATATAAACAGCAGTAATATATTTACCGTCAGAAAGAATATTATCCGTAGCAGCAGAAAAACATTCAAATGCTTTAACAAAATTGAACCCATTGTCAGTTATCGTAGCAATTACTTTTTCTGTTGATATTTCATATTCATCATTTATTGCGCAAAGAATATTTGCTATTCTGTCGAACGAATGCGTGCCTTCAAATTGTCTACATGCTAGCGCCGCCGATTTGCGCTTGAAAGTTCCACGCTCAATCTAAACGCAAAAATTATCAAGTAAATAATGTACATCAAAATAATAAAATATAAATGCCATAGCAAGTATTTTTTGCTTACCCAATGCGCCGTAACGCCCATAAAACTGCAGTTGGGAGCACTCCAAATATCCGCAGTCGTACATACGAACGGTACATTGGAAATCATCTTTTTGATACGTTGTTTTTGAGCTTCTATCATACGATCGGCAATGTTAACGATTGTTGTTCGGGACATATGACGTAAGGCGCTGACACTCTCACTGATGGGAAGATCTTTGAAAAGAAAGAATTTAATTCTAATTATTGTAACGATCTGAAAACTGCTTAAATACACATACCATTAAATATTTTCCTAAAAGTTGCGCTTTCGGCAATTCGAAATGACAACATATTATCTAGGATAAAATGTACAATATTTTTATTCAATGAATCTTGATCAAATTTACGCCTCTTTTTGCCTTTTGTTGAATTTTTTGAATCATCATTATCGTCTGCCTTGCGTTTTTTACTTGTCTTATACTCTATATAGTTGTCGTGAACGCTTGGGTGAGCCTGTAGAGGTAAATTTAATTTAATTTTCAAAAAAATCCGTAGCATCATTTGCAAATTGGAATGACATACCTGCTTCAAGTGACCGATGAAATTTGATGACACACTAGGTTTCCCGCGTAAATGCTTTTTGCAAGTGACGCATTCTGCTGTTACTGAATTTACGTTTATTTTCTTACTTCGAACTATATCAAAAAACTTGCCATCTAACCAAGCATAATTAGTATAAGCAGTGGGATCATCAGATTGGAAAGTGGTCGTTTCAGACTCATTTTCAAGTGCAGCTGTTATTTGCGAACTCGAACCGCTATCAAAACTCGTTAACATCATGTCTTCGGTGTTATCCATATCTTATTTTTGGTTCATAAGGGAGGCAACCTATTTAAATATAATATTGTACGTTATTATGATATGTAAATATGTAATATTACATGAGATACACTCATATCCAAGCCAATAATAATTTGCAATGTCATAAAAACAGATTCAAAACGATTCACGTACGCACGCTTTGACCTTTCGCATCGAACACAAAAGAAATATCAAAGTAGTAGTGAACTGTTTTCACGTCGTAGAATACACCAGGCAAGAGATTTACGAGGCACGATTAATAACAGCACAAATTTTAATAAATATACTTAAATTTTGAAATCGTGTGGTAACTCCAAAACGTATAAGCAAGCAAAAAATTGATGCAATCTCTTATAAAAAATGATTGAACTTACCTTAGTATTAATCACGGAAGGGCTGATGTCAGGTGCTGTCGGCTTCGAAGCAGTAGTCAAACTGATAACTTATACCGATATAAGACGTCGATGATCGAACTGTATCGACAGAGCGCTCTGTGTTTATATTGATACATTGACCCTGCACATACTTTCGTTATCTCATAAGAGAAAGTAGTGGTGTGTACATAGTGCGAAAATTTCATCTCATTTTACACCAGCTACTTTTAAAAGAAAAATAAAAAGAAAAATTCGATTCTTCAATTCTGGCAATTTGAAATTAACACTTAATTTGAATTTTTAATTTGATCAGTTCAAAATTAACAATTAATTTGAAAGTTTAGTTTTAGCGGTTTGAAATTAACAATTAATTTGAATTTTTAATTTGAGCAGTTCGAAATTAAATTTCTTAAATTTAATTTAATTTTTAATCGCTAAATTAAAAATAATGCAACGCTGCTAAAGAGTAACCAAATTATCAAAACGAGTAAGCAACTGCAAGCATACAATGGTCATGTTTTGACTTCATTAGGCGAATTGAATAACTTAACTGCGAGTTTTAACGACATTGAAATAAAAGCTAAATATTATATCTTACTAGGATCCGGACCCACCTTGAGTGGAAGGCAATGGTTAGCTCAGTTTAGATTGTGGCCGCTAAAAGTTCCAACAGAACTTTCGAATAATATTAACGCGCGAATTATAATTTCGCGTTACAGGAGATATTTTCATTTCCGGAGATTTTAAGCTCACGTTGAATCCACATACAAAAATCGACTAATACCCACTACATACAATTTTTTTTTTTTATGTGGATATGGCAACCAGGCCAGCCCCTTCAGGAGGCCCTAAGTCGGGCCAACTTTCTTGGTAAGGCCCCACAACTGCCTCGCATTCGCCCAGGTCACGGGACCTGAGGGGCAAGGAAAAACCTTGTACCAGTGTACGGTGTATGTGGATTCACTCTGTAGGTACACCTGTACGGAAAAACCCGCCCCGAGACAGCGGAGCCTGTAGGTACTCTTCCCGCCGAATACCTTTTTCGAAAAAGTCCGAAAATGTACTTGCCAGGAATCTAACCTACCGCCCCTTGAGCGGTGATGTTTCCGAGACTAGCACGCTACCCACTGACCCATCGACCGCTCTTACACATACTATTGATGATATTTTTGCGAAACTTTAAGGTGGCACATACTTTTCTGAGCTAGATTTAAGACACGCATATATGCAATTTCCTGTAGATGAGGAAAGTTCAAATGTGTTAATTATTGTAACCCCCAAGGGGCTATTTAAATACACGAAAATACCCGAGAGCACGTCTCCGGCACCGGCTGATGTGCAAAGAGAGATGGATGAAATGATGAATAGACAGCGTAGTAGCGTACTTAGACCAGGGGCGGATCCAGAGGAGATGTTCAGGGGGGGCGATGGAGTCAAAATTTAAAGAACTCAAGAACCCCAAAGCCCAAAAAACCTAATTAATACAAATAACTTTCAAGATCCATTGTCAAGATGGTTCAAAGAAAAAAAATCCAAAAATGTGTATACAAATTACATTATAAGTTATATTTTTACGAATTAGTTTATATTATCTTTCCATATAGAAGACTGTTTAAATCTAAGCAGGCAGTGTATGAGAGGATTATACTATCTTACAAGAGTTTTTAGCGTGAGCAATTTATATGCGCTGCGATTGGTCGTTCAGCAGCTGGCTATAGGACGTTTAGTGGCGCGCAAATACGAGTTTTGCAGTAAATTGAGAAAATGGAATATTAATCTATTGACGGTTTGAAACTAATTTTAATTGACTTCCTTGAGGGGGCATTGAGTCGAACAGCCAATCCATTGGGTATGTGTACAATTCATAACACTATCTTCGTTTTTTTTATTTTGATATTATATAAATATTGAAAAATGGGAAAATGAAAAAAGAAAAAAGAGAGTGTGCGTAGCGCGCTAAAAGTTGGGCTAGGGCATTATAAACATGAAACAAAATTTAAACCAAAATTCGTGGACGAGGTAAGCCTCATGCGACCCACGTATCCACTATACGCAAAATATGTATGAATAAAATATAATCTAAACGTAAAATAGAATTCAGAAATTTTCAAGGCTTCTATAATAACTTGAAAAATAGTAGATTATGTAACAGAAATAAAATAATAGAATACTCGTTTACAATGCATCAAAGAAACGAAAGTTGAGGTTTTTATCNAGGAGGCACGGAGAGCTGAACTACCACCTCACGCAGCTCTTGACCGGGCATGGCTTCTTTAAACACCATAGCCGCCGCTACGACCTCAATCAAAGCGCGCAATGCCCGGTCTGCCCCTCATCCATCGAGAACGCGGAGCACGTATTCTATCGGTGCCCGAGGTTTAGCGAAGAAAGAGAGAGACTACACTCCCTGCTCCACGAGGTCATGACGCCGGAAAACACCACCAGGCTCATGCTCGCGAGCGAGCCGAACTGGCTCGCGGTTGCTTCATTTGCCTACTCAGTCGTAACAAGACTGAGAGACGAAGAAGCAGACAGAAGGTGATGACCGGACGATGCGGCTAGAAGAAGACGCCACCGCTCCCAAGCCCTCACGAAGTGCATAATGCCAACGCCTCCACCCCTGTGAAGTAATGCCTAACGGCGGTTTCCGCGGGGAAAGAACAAAGGGGAAATTGATGTGGATGTATCTACGTATTCTAAAATAAAACATATTAATACATCCAAAAAAAAAAAAAAAAAACACATACATACATACCAACATGTGTTAGAAATTCGATCTAGTATATAGAAATATCATTGAATATACTATACGAGGATTATATACGAAAGTCAAAATGGGGCCCATCACAAAGCTTCCTCTATGAGGGAGCAAAATACACACACACGCAGTTGATGGCTCTGAAAAAGGGGATACGACAATCGACGATGGCATCGCGCAGGATCGGAGGTTCACCAAGTAGAAAAAAGATGAGTCCCTGCACCCCTAATCGTCACATATCTCTATGCGACGCATGGGGGATGTATGGAAAAACAACGACTAACATAGAAGTAGCAGAAATGCTCAAATAACCTCAGCCTCACCGAAGCAATGCCTAGCGGTAAATACTGGTGAGTGTCCGAATGGGGTGGAGTAGAAAAAAAAAAAAAATAAATACATACTCGTCAATCATCACTTGTCACATCTCGTCCATATAAATTCAATATAAATTGTACTAATTTTTGCCATTTTAAAAATTACAAAATTTTTTACATATTGAAAATAATTGTTTTATTTTGCAGGGAGTTATTCCAGCTACAGTAGCAGTACTAAATGGAATTATTAAAGTGGGACTCAATAAAACCGAATTTAAAAAATTGTCCGAGCAAAGTAACAATAAATTACTGAAAATCTCTCGACGTGACTTGTCATTTGTTATATCCCAAGGATTGAGTGGTGGAACGACAATCAGTAGTACAATAGCAATTGCTAAAGCCATGAATTTGCCTGTTATTGCAACAGGAGGTATGGGAGGTGTACATCGCGATTCAGATATAAGTATGGATATAAGTGCTGATTTAAAACAACTGGGAGAAGCATCAATAGCAGTGGTGTGTTCTGGGATAAAGTCTCTTTTAGATGTTTCTAAGACACTAGAATATTTAGTACGTAAAAATTTAAATTTTTTATCGTTAATTATAATTATAGCGAAACCCTCCGAGGTATCGAAATGTACGAGAGCAACAATTATTACCCTATTGTTAAGTGACCAAAAAATAATTATGAAATTCATATAGGAAATTACATACTTTATTTTTAAAAATTTGTTATTTTTTGATAATCGATTATATTTTCCTAATTTTTTCTGACGTACTTTTACCAATCTCCAAATATTTGACTATTCTGTTTCTTCATTGTAGCTTCATTATTTTAATTAATTTAATGATGTTGTAATTTAGTCCGAACATGCTTTCTACTGGGCTAATAAAGTCCGATTTTCACAGTTGCAATATGTTTTTTAATATTTTTTTTAAATTCATACTGTTGTCTCATACTTTTATTTCATTTTTTGTGTAGATTCAGCCAGTTACGAAATACCCGCAGAAAATTAACAAGAATATCACCCTTATCTACCGGAATTGATACAGGAAATTAACTTTCTTCCTGAAGCATTCTTGCAGTAAATCCACTAATCCAGGATCCTTCGAGCAAATTTCTGCTTTTCTCAAAATTAACCAATTAGAATTTCGCATTTGCCTATAAGATTCCTGGAGTAAATTCACGAGTTTCTGAAGGATTATCCATAAGAATTAGCGCTTACATGATGGTTTCATAAGGGAAAATATTTGTTATTGAGAATGAGCATTGAGAATGAGCTCTTTGAGAAAAGCACAACATTCCTACAGAGATCCTCGAGGTAAAAGCTTCCTTCGGAAAAACGTGGATATACTGCCGGAGTCCTTTAGATAAATGCAAAATTCATATGGGTGAGTTTTGGGAAAAGCAGAAAATTCCTAGAGAAATCCTGTATAAAAATGAAAAATTTCTCCTAAGAATCCTTCAGAAAGAAAGTAGGTTTCCTGTAGGAATTCCGGATGATAATAGCAATGTTTTCGTGTTTTTTTTTTGCAGGAATTCGGTTACTGCTGAATTCTGACGAATTTATCTTTGTGCGGAATCATGATAATTTCTTTGGGAAAAACTCGATTCATAACCACAATTATTGTTTCTGCAAAAAAACCGTTAGAATCATGTGGTCCAAATTTATCCATAGGAAATCCAGCAAAATTACCCTTAAGATTTTCTGTAGGATATTCTTTGGGTAATGTTTTTTGCAGCAAGAGTCAAAAACATAAACCTCTGTGAAACTAAATAATACAAATATGCTTGCGATGAATGGGTAGGAATTGGTAAATCAATAGAAATGCATATTCTTAAATAAATAATGTGTTTATTTATTTTTATTATATAATCTTGTAATTTTACAAGGTTTGCAGTTTCAATAAAAGATAGCAATTGGTTAACAAAAGAAAATGCTTTATAACAAAAAACTTTCACAGTAGCAGTACTTTCAATTTAAATGAGCGCTACTTTAATTTATTTTATCTATAAATTAATTTACTCGGCCTTCGCCGGTACTCAGGAACTTTCTTGAGCTTACAAGCTCGCAAGTCCTCATAGAACTTCCTGTGGGTCGTTGCTGTCTGACGAGCTATAGTAATGGCGATCGAAGGCCAGACCTTCCAACCATTCAACTTCAGGAGATGACTAGGCTTGCCGAAAACTCAAACAGTCTTCTAAAGCGTAAATGCTTCCAACTACGACTCACACGTCGAAGAGAGCAACCTACCAGGGAAAAATATTCTTTCGATCTTAGTCGATCAATATTACATATCACCACGAGTGCAGGCTAGCTTATATACCAGCGGCCTCACCTGCTCTCATGCAGGAACTGCGGTGGCTCGCGTAGACGCCACCTAGCAGGAGATGAATTAAATAGGTAATTTCTGCAGAACTTACCCACACAAATTTTTTGTTAGGGATACGACTAATATAATGTGACAAGGTTCATGATCAGCAGAATTCGAAATTTTAATTTCTTCAAGATGATTTAAAAAATTTGTCATCATTGCGCTTTTAGATACAGTTTTAACTTTATGGCCTCGACAATATAATTCTCCTCCTTTCATTCTAAGCCCAGTTTTTTCTGAAGCTGTGGCTTTGATCGGAACAGTTGGAACCAAATAAGCATTGAAGGTTGTTTCGCCGTCGGAAAGTGCAACCTGCGGAGTAAGCATAGATATAAGAAAAAAAAACGATATTGTAAAATTAATCTGTATACAATATAGAGAAACTGTCAACGAAAACTGGCTTGTACTTACTATTTAGTCAGTAGGGCCGAGACCTGTGGTTAATGTATCGAAATAGACTAGTTTGAATCTTTTTATTTCTTCTAAAGGCGCAATGATAGGAGATACAATTTTCTCCACCGGAAGGTCCAGTACACCGCTCAAGCCAATGTCGCTCTCGTAAGTCATCCCTTCGTTCTGATGTTTACGAGTGGTTTCAGAAGCTCTTTTATTTTTTAAAAATCGTCTTCTAATTTTTCCATCTCGACTAGCGGCGAACAATTTTCTGGTCTGCATTTTTCGATCTTTCATTTCTCTCTGTGATAATCCCGTTTTCAATGGGCTAAGCTGGAGTTTCGTGAAAACACGATCAACGTACGTATTGCCTATATTTTTTTGGCATACTGCCGCAGCTACACGAAAACTGAATGACTCCGATCCCGAATAGTGTCTGGATTTAGGATTTTTACTAGCTACTGGTCTTGTTGAATGATTCATTCGCTTGTGTTGAAACAGCCGGCGATAATTTTTCTGCATTATTCACGTACCGTTGCATCAACTCATCCAAGGAATTTCGGAGCGATAAGCTTTCCAATGGCTTTTTACCAGGCAATCTCTTATACTCGTACTCTTCTTCTTTTTCGTGGAAAGTACACAGCGAGTGATCTCCGAAAGCATGTGGCACAAGTGATTTCAACTTTTCAGATAGTCCATCAGAGTTGTTTTTATGTTCTATTATCGAATTTGTCATGAGATAATTAAAATAATCTATAATAGGTTTTGGTAATAACATTCCGTACAAAGAATTGGAAAATGCCTTCACTGAATGGTTTTTATCAACCCACAATTCAATAGTATGGGCCGATACTTGTCTTAAGCTGGCTATAGTTGACGAGTCGTTGTCCATCACTAATCTGGCCCCTAAAATTTTTTTTTTGCCTAATAATGGATTTTTCGTAAATAACTCTACGGCCATATCAGCTTCCGTGCCTTTAGCAGAACCGTCATAGTTGCGTCTGCAATCATGATCATCGCTACTATGACCAATAGAGCATAGACGACAGTTTTTCGATCTTACGGCATACGAAATTACTTTTCCGGAATAATGACCAATCAAAGCACCACGACCAGACAGACTGTTGTACGACCTTCCTGTTCCTCTTTTTTGCAACCCTGCATCATAACTAAAAGTAAGACCACTTTTACCTTGTCCTGTCCTCTAAAATTACGAATAAAAAACAATCGAATCTGGGGAAAGTAATAAAAAATCTCATCTTGATACAAAATCTTTTTATTCCACAATTTATTACAATATTTTACGTCGTTGCGATGAAATTTTCCAAATAAATATCAAGAATGCAACAGTCCTATACATTCCAAACTCGACCTACATTTGATTAGTTACATTGCTCACATACATTTTATGCTATGCATTAAAAAAAATCATAAATAAATCAGTTTGTAAATAATACTTGTAAATATCAATGAATAAAAAAAAATAAAAAATCAGTGTATAAATAATTTTAACAAAAATTAATGTGTAAAAAGAAACATGTAAAGACCAGTGTATAAATAATATCTACAAATATCAATGTATAAAAAAAAGTACATAAAAAAGATGTTAGTTTTTTGTCTGAACATGATTTGTTCTTCAGTTGATGAAAAATGATTTATGAAAATACCACACTGAATTAATCACTGTAATAAAATTAATAACACTACTGTTGCAACATGATTGCGTTGAATATACATCTTTGAGGACAATACATAAAGTTAACACATAAAATGACACATAGATTAGTAGAAAATCTTACTCATCCGGCACTACATCATCGACTGCTATTGTTGCTTTTAGCTCTTCATCTACAGCAGCACTGCAACTTTCAGCTGCTGCAGTTTCTATTTCTTTGCCAACCAGTCTCCCATATCGCTTTAGCAGATCTTTTTATGGACAAGCGATATTGAGAGCTGATAGTATTGTATATAGCTGCATTTCACCAGTACCAGGGTCAATCATTGCCATGGCAACTTTGGCGTTGACTGGTGACAGTTCTCCTCGTTTTCCAAAACCTGAGCTAGTCTTGACTGCTCTTGAAAAGTCGCATTTACAGCATTTTATTGTGTAAACGCGTGCTAATCCTTTTTGCAGTTTATCTGTAGCAAACTGCAAAGAGAGAGGAATGGAGCAATTGTTACACCACATCTGCTTGGAAAAGAGGGAACTCTCAATTATTTCCCTTCCATCCAAAATAGGATTTGATGTAGCTTCATCATTATCCTGCAAACATATAAAAATATTTCTCAATAAATATGTGTACACAAACATTATTACAAAAGTAGTAATAATGACACATACCACACATAACCTCTTATTGGTTTGCTTTTCACTGTAGTTATTTGCATGTCTTCTTTTCATGAATCGGCCTTTTCTAGGACCTTGAGAAACTCGTGGGCGATTCATTACTATAGGTCGGAATAGTAATAAAAAATTACAAGCAACAATGCAAGCCGGTTGCGTATCGCGGAGTCGTGTTTACATTGCAACTGTCAGCACGTCTGCTGCGGTGTAGCAGCCAGCGTGTACGTCGTTACCGACAGCGCTTGATCAAGTACTACGCGAGTCAAGCGGAAACTTGAGTCTTGCTATTGACTTGCGTGTTACATAAGGGAACCACCTTAAGATTGTTGCATTTCCCTTGGCTAGCCCTGGTTCGATGAAGGCCTTTCGAGTTTTAGATTGCTTGTTAATAATTGTACAATCGAAGGAACTCCACGAGTGAAGTTCGATTCTGATTATACGAGCGCCTCCTCCAAAGAGATCACATGGTAGTCCCCTCGATTGGGCCAGTGATACCACACATTCAAAACAAAAAAGTTGCGCGCAACTGACACTGCGTCGCGCCAAATGCCGTACGAACCTCATTCATTCAAAGTTGAGCCACAGATATATGTTTGGGAATATCTTTTCATATCTCAAAAGATATGGGAGTGATAAACGGGGTGGGACTGATCTCTTTGGTGGAGGCGCTCGTATAATCAGAATCGAACTTCACAGTTTTGCCCAAGGTTTCGGCTTCTCTGAAGCATCTAGCCGCATCACCACCCAGCCCTCTGCCAAAACAGCCCCAATCAAATGCGAACTCGAAAACAGACAATTTTTCCACTTCCAAGCCCGACAATGGACCCAAGGCCAAGCGTTTCAAGCAACGGCTCGACAAAATGTCTATCTCGGATATTAAAGTGAAAATAGAACCAGCCGTTGCCTATCTAAAAGAAAAAAACTGCCAATATCCTCTAAATACCGAAAAACTCATCGACTTTCTGTGTAAATCTTACGGAGCTCCAAAAATTCTCCCACTAGACAACGAGTTCACTGAGGACACTGAAGGACTGAAGCTCATGCTCAGAGACACCAAGCTTCACATAAAGTGCATTAACCTAAAGGCCAGGATCACAAGAATTATCAGGAAGTTATCTAATCAAGACGCCTCAGACTACATGAGCGACAGCTCATGCACATCAGCCAGCGAAATCTAAAAGGAAAAGACAAAAAACAAAAAATCTCAACAATAGATTCACTCTCTACATCAACATTAAAAATTCTCTTTTGGAACTCTCGTAGCATTCAATCTAAACTGCTGGAACTAAGAAAAGAAGCGCTGGGCAAGCGCTGTGACAACAAATTTGAATGGTTAATGATAGAAAGTGGTAGTTTGAAAAAAATTGATAGGTTATGGGAAAATTTTTAGTACAAAGGTAAAAAAATAATTTATAATGAATTTTCCGCAACTTTTTAATGCTAATTAGTGCTTGAATGAATTTTGATTAAAGATTGAAAGTAAGTTTCGGAATTTTGAGACCCTAAGGTTTTCTACAATGAAAATAGCGGTAACCAAAAAAAGATCCGAGCATCGAGTTTGACCGTAGTCGAGTTGAGGATCTCTAGACGTTAGCATAAAAAAGGGATCTTTAACAGATTTCTATCGCTTTGACCAAAATAATAAGCTGATAATAAGCGAAAATGCAATAAACGATGAAAGCAGCACATCGACTCTAGTCAAGGTATCGGAAAGTTGAATTTGAAACCTTGGGCCTTGAATGGTCGGGTTCTTGACCATCAAATCGAACATTTCGTCAGCCAGACTGCTGTCTAACGGACGCTTTTGCAATCAACGATGAAAGCAGCACATCAGTTTTAGTCAGGCTATCAGATATTCAATTCTAGAGCCATGGAGATGGACAAATGTCCTTTTTTTCCTTCACTTTGAAATTTTAATAGCCAAAATTTTGTCTAATGAGTGAGCATGCAATTAACGATGAAAGCAGCATATTGGTTTCAGTCAGGGTATTAGAGATTCGATTCTGGAACCTTGGAGCTTGACAAGTGAGATTTTTGTTCTTAAAAAATTTTTTTTTGTCAGCTAGAATTTTGTCTAATGAGTGAACATGAAGTTAACGATGAAAGCAGCACATCGGCTTGAGTCAGGCTATCAGATATTCAATTCTGGAGCCATAGAGATGGCCAACGGTGACTTTTTTCCTTCAATTTTGAAATTTTTAGTAGCAAACGTTTTGTTTCATAAGTGAGTATGCAATTAACGATGAAAGCAGCACATCAGTTTTAGTCAGGGTACTAGAATTTATATTTTGAAACCTTGGAGCTAAACAAAAGTTGTTTTTGTCTTTTAAATTTAAATTTTCATTGGCTAGCCTTTTGTCTACTGAGTGAACATGCAATTGACGATGAAAGCAGCACATCGGCTTGAGTCCAGGTATCAGAGATTCAATAATGGAACCTTAGGGTTTGATTGGTCAGGTTCTTGACCTTCAAATCGGACACTTCGTCAGCCAGCCTGCTGTCTAACGAATGCTTTTGCAATTAACGATAAAAGCAGCACATTAGTTTCAGTCAGAGCACGAGAATTTTCATTCCGGAAACGTAGAGATAGACAAGTGTGAAAACTTTCGTGCCCTGACTGAAACTAATGTGCTGCTTTCATCGTTAATTGCATGTTCACTCATTAGACAAAATTCTAGCTGACAAAAAAAAATTTTCTAGAACAAAAATCACACTTGTCAAGCTCCAAGGTTCTACAATAAAAACTCTGGTACCCTGACTGAAACTAATGTGCTGCTTTCATCGTTAATTGCATGCTCATTCATAAGACAAAATGTTGGCTAATGAAATTTCGATTTTGGAAGACAAAGACCTATCTTTTTCAGCCTCAAGGTTCCACAATTAAAATTCTGGTACCCTGACTAAAACTAATGTGCTGCTTTCATCGTTAATTGCAAAAGCGTCCGTTAGATAGCAGTCTGGCTGACCAAAATGTTCGATTTGATGGTCAAGAACCCGACTATTCAAGGCCCAAGGTTTCAAATTCAACTTTTCGATACCTTGACTCGAGCCGATGTGCTGCTTTAATCGTTTATTGCATGTTCGCTTATTATCAGCTTATTACTTTGGTCAAAGCGAAAGAAATCTGTTAAAGATCCCTTTTTTATGCTAACGTCGAGAGATCCTCAACTCAACTACGGTCAAACTCGATGCTCGGTTTTTTTTTTTGGTTACCAACATTATCATTGTAGAAAACCTTAGGGTCTCAAAATTCCGAAACTTACTTACAATCTTTAATTAAAATTCATTCAAGCACTAATTAGCTTTAAAAAGTTTCTGGAAATTCATTATAAATTATTTTCTTACCTTTGTACTAAAAATTTTCCCATAACCTATCAATTTTTTTCAAAATACCACTTTCTATCATTAACCATTTAAATTTGTTGTCACGCACAATTATAAGCTCAAGTCCATTAAATAGGGAATTTTTTACTCTCTAAATTCGCATATTTACATTTGTCAAACACTTCTCGCAAACCTAAGATCCAAGGTGTACGCTTTATATGAAACATACAGTAAACGCTGCAGAGTCAAATCATGCCACCAGCTTCATGGGCGACTTCAATGCTCACCATACTTCATGGAACTGCGAATGCTGCGACGGAAGCGGCCTGCGCCTGGAGAGCGCATACAAGCTGAACAGCCTCTTTCTACACAATTTTGGGACAAGTACCTTTGTGGACTTGCGACGAAACAACGCCTCCAACCTGGACCTAGTGTTCTCTTCCCGTGACATCAAGGACATCATCAGCACATCGACCAACGAAGACCTGTGGGGCTCTGACCATGGCCCTGTCTTCGTTAACATCACACTACGCAAACACTTATACGTTAAAAAAAGTCACAAAATCAACTCAATTCGCACCAACTGGCCTGAAATCGGACTTGCTCTTAAGGACAAATATGATGAGTTTTTGCGTGTCGACTACGACAGTCTTGAGGCTGATCGCAAGTATGACAGATTCTTGGTGACAATCACAGAGATCATACGTGAGCACACTCCGAAGCCAAATTGCGTCTCCCGAAGAAAACACATCAATCCAGTCCCATGGTGGGACCTTGAATGCGATCGGGCGAAGCGACTTCGAATTGTTGCTCTCAAAAAATACCAACACTCGCTGGAGCTGACGGACCTTATTGACTACAACAGGCGACCAGCTATGATGAGATCACTATTGAAGCGCAAAAAAAAGAATGTTTCCAAGCTTTCGCCGCAAGCCTCAACTTTCGATCGAACCCGTCGCACGTGTGGAATACGTGTGAGATTTTTAAAAATAAATGGATCAACGTTAAACCAGGCAACGCCACCACTGACTCTCTGAAACACAACGACGCCGCTCAAGCCCTGGACAAGCTGTGTCAGCCCTGTGGACCGAAACTAATCCAGACTACATGCCTGAGGAAGCCCCCGCCAATCCACTCCTTGACGAGCTTTTCTCCTTCCATGAGTTCAACGCCGCACTAGCCGATAAAAAAGACTCATCGGCTCCCGCAATGGACGGCATCGGCTTTGCCACTATCAAGAAGCTCCTTCTAAAATATAAATTATTACTGCTAGATATCTTCAATGAGATGTACTCTCAGGCAACTTTCCCTGACTCTTGGAGAGAAGCTTTTGTGATTTTCATCAGCAAGGCGAGGGGCAGAGGGCTACGACCGATTTCGCTCACATCCTGCTTCTGCAAGCTCTTCGAAACTCTGGTCCGCAACAGTCTTCAGTGGTGGGCCGAGACGAACATCTGGGTTCCAAGGAGTCAACACGGCTTCGGGAAGGGATTTTCATGCTCGGACAACCTTACGGGGCTACTTCTGAGGGCCGAGGAGGCCCTATCGACGGGAAAGGAAGTGTCTGCAGCTTTTCTCGACGTCGAGGATGCTTTCGACGACGTGAATATTGATATACTCATCGACAGTGTCGCGAAACTCGGTTGCTCATCTTGTCCACTCAAATTCATTAAATTCATCACTCATGAAAGAATCATTCACACCACTAACAACGACACAACACAACGATCGTACAAAGGGGTTCCTCATGGATCCATGCTCAGTCCGCTCCTCTACTCCATCTACGTAGCTTCCATCATCAAGGACCTGCCAGCTCGCGTCTACGTCTCCCAATTTGCGGACGACCTGGCAGTGTACACCATCTCCGGAGACTCCGTCTGCAGCATCTCCACCCTTGAGAACTCAGTACAAATCATCGATCGCAATCTAAACAAGCTCGGCCTCAACATCGCCCCTCATAAAACCAAATTCATACACATCAAAAACAAAAAAATCAAACCAGGGAGTAAAGCGATCAGGGTTCGCGACTCAACAATAAAATCCGGAAATAATTACAAATTCCTCGGAATAATTTTTGACTACGAGCTCTCTCTCAAAGCTCACGTCAACCACATTCATACCAGATGCTCATCAGCAATGAACATGATTACATTTCTGCGAGTCACGTGGTGGGGCTCTCACCCAGAGACCCTGACTACCATGTACAAGTGCTACATCCGCTCGATTGTCGACTACGCCTGCTATTTTTACTACCCCAGTATCTCCACGCTCCAATTAAAACTAGAAAGAATTCAGTACGCAGCTATAAGACTCTGCCTCGGATACAGGCAAAGCACTCCCACCAATATTCTTCTCACGGAATCAAAACTACCATCGCTGCGCGAGCGCGCTCACTTCTTGGGGAAGTCGTACATCGCCAAAATCCTGAGCAATAAAAGCTCTGAGACCCGCGACATGCTATTAAACTTCTACAACTCTCAAACTAATAATTCAAACAAGACCCTCTCTCAATGCATCTTCTTAACTCTTAACTCTAACATCGCCATATTCTCCAATAAAAATTTCAACATGTACTGCAATATCTTTAAATCTCTCTCTTACCCGATATCCATTAATCTTACATTAGGTCAAGACGCCATAAATTCCCCCAATCCAAACACAAGGCCCCGAAAAAAAACACAGCTCATTGAATGCCGTGAAAAAAAACACACCTCATCGGAGCGACACGAAAAAAAACACACCAAAAACACACAAATGTACAGCATTGCAAGGTTATTGCCTACGCAATATGTAAGACGCTCAGCGCTCACGTATGAAGAGGTCATACGTATCGCTAGGATAGAGCCTGAGCGATGCATCGATGATGACGTATATTATAAATATACAAAGTTGGGAGGCAACTTGAAATGCTCACGTATGAATAGGTCACCCGAATCGCCAGGTTAGTGCCTATGGAGTTTTATGAGTGATATTGGGTCTATCCGTGTATGCACGTTGACTCGTCCTTAACCCGGCTCAAAGTCGGTAGGTTTCCCGACGCTCCATACATCGTCGGGTAATGGCGTGTCCTGTAATAATCTTCTTCGGGACGGGAGAGAGAGAATAGGAAAAATGACTTGTATCAACTCGATATCGATTAACGAGAACAATTGGATTTATTCGGCCGGGCTGGCCAGTGCTCGTCACTGCCGACTACAAGCAACTCTCAATTCAGACTGTATCTCGCCACATACGGCGAGTCAAACCGACGCGCGCTTGTCGGTGCGCGCAGGCATGAGAGGGGAGGCAAGGCAGTAAAAGAAATTCGCTTGAATATCATTGTAATTCGGCGGAAAAAATAAATAAAGATATGCTTTCGATAGGAAACTTACACAGCTTTCCGATTATAGTATCAGATTTTCCAAAATATTCAATTTTCATAAGAAAAAATCAAAAAGAAACCATAAAAAGCTATTTTTCCGTACTGATTTTTTCAAGATATTTAGCTTGGCATGTTTGGTGATGATTTTCTCGGAAAATATGCAACCGTATCGAAAAATCTGATATCACCATCGGAAAAGTGAGAAAATTTTCTATCGAATGGAGTAGTCAGTCACTTTTTTTAAATGAGTTTTGATACTTTTTCAGCCTTTTAGAAATTGAGTGAATTGTCGTATTTACGCGAAAACATGACTTTTCGGGCCCTAAAACACAAAAGTAGCCAGAAAAAAATTACCTATCTTTAAATCTCAATGTTCACGCATTTTTTTATCTTCCTAAGACCTTCAAGAACAATACCCAATGTTCTTAGTATGCGTCCAAAGAAAAAAAATTGTTCCGTTTTTAGTCAAAAAATTCGAAACTAAATTCCGGAATTGCTCATATATGTGCATTTAAAATGCTAAGTAACATAAAAAAATACTTCATTTTATTCCTAGAAGTTAAGTAGTTTGACAATAAGTTAGTTTACACATTATTAAATAATATGAAAAGTGAAAGAACTTATTTGTCAAACTTTTTTTTTAGCATTTTGAATTGATACAAAAAATAATAATTTGTGATTTATCATAAAAATAACTTATGCACTTATTTGTGCTATTAGTGAATTAATATTTAAATTTTGTCATTGACTCTGAGGGGCACGTGCCTGGCTCACGTATTTATGTACTTTAACTAAATTGTACTTTTGTACTTAAATAAAAATAATGCTTTTTTTTGGTGATACATTTTATAATTTGTGCGTTATTAATGCTGATTAGAATTTTGAATTTTAGGTGCAAAATGCGCTGAGTACTATTTGTATGTCTCTATGCGGTGAGCGTTGAATCATAAATTAAATCATTACATTTTGAGCTCAACTGGCTATTAATGACTATATTTTTTAAATCGTAATTGGCGAAAATAATTATATATTTTTATGCCGAAGGCATCTATTGACTTAAAACTAAAAAATATCTTACAAATCTAAGGCTTATAAATTATTTTACTTCCATTTTCTCTTTCAATAATCATTGTACCTCACGTACTGGCCAAATAAAATCCTACAGACATTTTGGGCATTGCATCAAAATAACCTCGACACCAACATTAATTATTGGCAATAAAAAATCAAGCTCCGACAAGGGACATTCCCAGTAGCCGGTCAAACGAAGAGTCTGTAGGCTTTCTAATGGCAAACTGACAAGGACATTCTCGATATCACTAGCCCAAGTTATTGTAAGGCGTCTCAAAGATTTCAAATCTGCCAAATTACACTTTTCATTAATACGAATATTAATCATTGTAAGATCTGCTACGTTTGGAATGCTACCCAACAATACGTGTAGTCTTGGTTCAAAAAAGGAAGCATTAGAAATATCCAAACATTTAATTGAGCTTGATAAATTAAATAATACTACGAAATCCTGTGCAAGATCAGGATAATTTTGTGGTTTCGAGAATGTCCAGGCCACCGCGAACAGCGTGCTATTTTCTGAGAAGATTGCATCTATCATCGAATCAATGTGTTTGAAAAAATCAAAAGCAATACAATCGTGCATAAATAAAACTTTAAGTCTTTGATTGCATCTCAACGCACCAGCCATAGCCTGAAAAGATAAGTTAATACATCTATTCAGTTTGATGCAATCCACGTCGATAGCCGCCGAAAATTTGTCTCGCAAGTGAGAATTGCCAATCATCTCAAGCCTGCGAGCCTGCAATCCGGCTAGAACTTCCTCAAAAGTGGAAGTAAATTCTCCTAAAATACATAACTTAAAACTAAATTTTTCAATCAGTACTTTTAATACATTACGATTAATTGCAACAGCTTGCAAGTCCTCCGTGGACATTGCACGTTTCCCGCTCGCGTCTCCTCGGCTGCATACGTTATCGATTGATTCTAGTACTCTTTTCAAAATATCATTGTTCACCGGTGCATTTTTATCATTAAACAATATAGTCTGTGGTTTACGCTCTGCGAAATGTTTCTTAATGAAACTTGCAACATTTTCATATTCAAAAATAGGCCAAGAATTATCATAAAAATTGTTGAGTAAAGAAGCGACTGCGAGAGTTTGATATGAGAGTGAATTTGTGAGATTGGATGCAGTGTCTGAGTCGAGAAACGGGTAGAGTGCAGGCAAGAAACGTGCCGCTTTAATAAATGGATGATTTTTAGGACGTTCTCCCGAACGTGTGTCAATGACTGGTCGATTTAAACCGTATACTTCACTATCCGGCCTAAATTTGGCTTTACACGGTATGTAAGATTTCTACTTTGCGCTAAAAAAACGTATTTCGCTTGCAACTTTGACCAACCGCGACGCCCCCCGTTCACATCGATCTCATGACATTCTGCTAGAGTTCTGTAGTAGATAAAAAACTTCGTCCGCGTGAGCGACAACAGATCTCTCATTCTCTATATTTACAACTGAACTAAGGTGCACAGCGATCTGTGGCGGAAGCTTTAGCTTCCAAAACTGCAATATTGCATTTTTATCTAAGAACGAGCAACCCGCGCCACACAACGCGTCCAAAAACTCAGAAGGTCGCTTACTGCTCATCAAGAGTCTCGTCAAATCTATTCATTAAAGCCTTAGGATGCTCGATATTTACGGACTAAAATGTTTTTCAATGATACATATTTATTGTCCTTTGTCAAATTTCTAATAGAATCCGCCAATTCAGAAATAATATCGCCACCCAAAGATGTGATGGTATAATGAAACTTTTCTTTATCAGAAGAAATCCCCAAAGAATTCAATTTCTCCCCGATTTCCTCTATCCATAACTCCGGCGTATTTTTCCAAAAAGTCGGGAAGTGAGAAAACTTTTTGGTTGTCGTTGAGACTGAAGCAGGATTCGTGAAAGAACCAACGACCGATGTAGACTGCTCGGGCGTAGGCAAATTCCCGGGGTCAAAAGGATCAAAAGCGCGAACTGCCGATCCCGAATTGACAAACTGAGCATAAACCGTAGACGCAACGCTATTATTATGATTGTTGTCTGGTAAATTCAGCAAATCTACGTGACTATTAATCTTACTCGTGCCCGCCGCACCACTTTTGCGAATCACACTGCCGAGACACACCGCTGCTAGAACTTGAACGTAAATCTCTCACATTCTCCGTAAGAAGTCTAATTGACTTTGTAAGTTCTCTAAACGGTGAACAATTATTTGATGGAACGACGGCCTCAACGGCCTCAGACTGTGAAGAGCCAAAGTGCTCTTGCAGCAGTTGGAGACGTGAGTCATCGGGAACATGAGAGGATTCGCTAATGTGTCTGGTATTGGAACTATTCGCCATCATGAGAGGGAAAGACGAATTCATGAATTAATCTAAAATTAAAATTATTTTGTGCGTACACCAGCTAACTCAAAACTATGACGAAGTGTGGTTTCTGTATATAAAGGGTAAAAGGAGAAAATAAAAGGTTTTCGTGAATGAAAATAAATGATTAATGAATAAAATGAGATGAGATGAAATAATGAAACGGCCTGGAAAATAGCGATCACGACCGCAATCACAAGAATTTGACAATGCAATGATTAAATAAGCAGAAACTAACTATTAAAAACAAAAATTTGCAAACCGTAAACCACAGAAATTATTACGTTCTAAAATTGTGAGACTCGCCGAAAAACGCACACTCGGGTAATTAACCCGACATTCAGACACTCCACAATGTTCAACTCTACAAGAGAGAACATAAAGCATAACCAACTCACGGAAAAGTTTATCACGTACAATTCAACTTTGCGGACGGCAAAAACGTCAAACGAGCAAGTCCGTACCAAACAACAAAAGTATCCAATAAATATCAATAAACTAAAAATTATTGTCAAAGCGTCGTCGCAACAGTCAGGCACAAAACGCTCTCTCAGCAATCAGTCGATAACCGGGATCAAGAATTTTAAAAAAAAAGCCAAATGTGTTGCCAACAGGAGAAACCAATCATGAGAAAATCCAAAAAGAGAAACGCTAAAGTTGCGTTATAATCAACAAAATTCAGCAGTGACACGTGAAGCAGACATTTAAGTTAGAACTGTTAACACGCTTAGTCAATAACTTAACGAATTGCGTTAAAATAAGTTAATAAAAATTGCGTTAAAATAAAATAATAAAAATACCACCAGGAGCAAATGTATGCTGCAAACTCGTTTGGTCAATATAATTAACAATGCGCGCTAAGATATTACTCGAGTTAATTTTCACAATGAGAAAAGATGAAAGGCACCGTATGCATATTGCAACGGAGTACTGGTCAATGAAGGACACAGCAGCGTACCTTTGCACCTCAAATCAAAGCAAAAGGTGTTAACAAATCAAGAGCGTGTCAATGAATTAAGGACTGACTAGTATGTCAACCAATTAAGGGCCGACTAGCCAATTAAGGGCTAAGAGTAAATTAACCAATTAAGGGTTGAAAGCGTCAATCAATTAAGGACTGACAAGTGTATTGACCAATTCAGGGCCAATAAGCCAATTAAGGGCTAAGAGAAAATCAACCAATCAAAGGCCAACGAGCCAATTAAGGGCTAAAAGTATATCCACAACAATGACACGAGGAGCAAATGTATGCTGCAAGCTCGTTTAGTCAAAATAATCAACAAAGTACACTATGATATTCAAGAATTTATCAACCAATTATGGGTTGATAAGTGTGACTGCAGTCTATTTATAAAGCGCCCGTGAACAAAAAAAAATCTACTCGAATGGAATAAAAATAATTTTAAAATAATGTATGCGTGTTCAGAAAAAATAATCTGTTCGTATTGAACAGTGTAAGGAGCTGTACATAAGCACGAAATCGTCTGATAGTAATGTGGCAGTAAGAGTAAGCAAGAAATCAGCTAAGTACCAATACTAAAAGTACACTGGCTATATATTTACATGTCAACAGCAAATCGTGAATAATTTGAACATCTACAAAAGCGATCGACTCGAACGTGTCGACTCGAACAATCGAAACCTGTTACGACGCGCGACATAAACAAAGAATACTCGCTCCAAGGAACGAGATCCGTTATTATACTGCTTGCTAGTACGATGTCTTTGCTTAAAAGCAAGAAAATTACAGATTTACTCGCGCTAAAAAAATTTTTATAAATATTGTAAACAATGTTTACAAGCGTCAAGGTGTGTATCACCTTCAAAGCTCGGCTCAACGTAGCAAGTCCAAAAATTCAAAATCATGAGCGACGGAAACACTCGATCACACACGCAATCTCCGGCGAGCTCACAAAATCTGACATCCAAATTTCAACTGAGAAACGGGTCCGATCCGAATTCACAACTCAAATTCTAAAAGAGAAGTGGATCCGATCCGAATTCCCGACTCAAATTCTAAAAGAGAAATGGATCCGTTCCAAATTCCAAATGAAAAACTCCCGAAAATTACCTCGCCGCGAAAAATTGATCGAATTTTAATTACAATATCACGCAATAAAATTCATGTAAACGCAACTCAATGTTAAAAATTATAAAGCTAGTTATCACACCACCACATAGCTCAATTATTCAGCTAACGCCGTATACAGATCGAAACTATGTGAAGCGAGAATAACCGCAAAAATACTGCGCCGCAATGGCGACATTACACATCAAGTTTCGTCACACTTTGTATCATTGATAGTAATTATAATAAAAATATACGCTTGATGCAGCCGAGGAGAATCTCAAAAAATTGCTTACGGTATAAGGGGGTTTTTTGGGCGTCTCAAATAATTAACACAATTTGTTCTAAGTTAAATTATAAATAGAAAGATAATAATTTATTGAAAGTATAAAATAAGATGCCAGTTCATTGGTTTTAATAGTAAGGGCGCCACCACGTGAACGCGGCACGTGGACCGAAAAATACAAAGAATGAATTAATAATAATCAAGTGATATGATTCTAATAACGGTTTTCGTCTTTGTTCGTATACAATCTTTTTCGTCGTCAATTTTACATTAATTATTCGTCTGGCTTAGCGGAGAGCAAGTAACACTCGCGAAAAAGTCTCGGAGGGACGCGGGGTNGAAGATTCTACTAATTGCGCAAGAGAGCTCGTATTCTTATGCGTCTAGGTTATACTTAAATTAGCTTACGATAAATCTTCTTTCTTCGTCGACAATTTCTGGTGGCCGGCTTCCTCGAGGCTGGACGTCGTCACCAGGGATGCTGTGAAGATGGAGACACACTTTTCAGTCCTTTTCACTTTTACTTTCTTTGCTAATGGACTGTCTCGTGTTCGTACGTATGGTGCGAGTTTTCGTACGCAGTAATTCTGATGTTTAGCTTGAGATTGGTCTCGACCGAGGTGCAGGTGTCGAACTAACCTGTCACCTGTCAAGTGATGTTGATGTTTAGTGGCCTCCTTTCTCATATCGTTCTTTCTTGTATGCGTCTGGTGATAAGTGTCTCGTCGTCTTGATCTGATCTCGTCGCTTTGTTTCGCTCTCTTCTCCAGGTTTCAGGTGCTAAAGTGTATGTGGTAGAACATAGATGTGTGATAGGGGCATGGTGTATAGGGTTCGTCCGTCGTCATATCTTATTTCTACGCGTGAGCTCAAGAGTGACTTTCATCGACTTGTAGCGCATTCGAATATGCCGCTACAACGGGTTCGCAAGAAGCCGGAAATTCTTCGGACTGAACTCAGCAACCGATGCCGTCATGCCGCTGAACTGCCACTGCTCGACGCCGAAAATTCAAAAATAGCCGTTACGACGTAGAAGCTGCTCGTCGTTGAAAATCCAAAAATGGCCGCTCGTCACCGATGAAATGGAGAAGCTGCTCGTCACCGATGAGATGGAAAAGCTGCTCTTCGTCGAAAAACCAAATCAGCCGTTGAAAAGATGCTGCAGCAGAGTCGACCGTTGACCCAATGACGCGGTGAAGAAGCCTCACGTCGTCACAAATCAGGCCGTGAACTCCGAAAATGGCGGGCGCACTGTCGTTCAGCTATGCTCGCTCGTCTCACTCGCGAAACAACTCGCCGGCAAAAACTCGAGCACGATAATGGCGCGATGGTAAAAGCCGTTGGAAAAATTTTTGCCACAAATGGTTCAACAAAACACAAATTTTATTCTCACTCGTACTAGTTGGTCGATGAGAAGTAGCAACTCCGAAAAATGTCGCCGTCAAATTGCCGCTGCTTCTGATGCTGATGCGACTACCGAGCGACTATTGTCTCAACGCCACCAAGCCGGCGCCACATAACGTTCGAATTTTACCGTTGCTGCTGAAGATGTTCTTATGAACGAGCTGCCGTTGCCGCAATGATGCCCTCGGTCAAGCTCCAAACCGCTGCTCGCAAATGATGTTCCTTTCTGCTCGAGCTCCGAATTACTGCTGCTGATGATATTCTTAAAAACGAATTGTCGCCTCCGCAAATGATCTTCGGATACAGCTCGTGATTGTTGGTGATGTTGAAGCCAAAAAGAACGACTATCACATTGAATTAACTTTACGACGCACTAAACACACAAGTGACGATAAAAAAACGCACGACAACGGCACAGCGAGCTCCAACCTGTGGCTCGTACGCAGCGAGAATGAGCGAACACACCTCGCGTCCCCTACTCTCACCGCACTGCCAGTGTAGCCTAAAATGGCCGCTGCTCCAGCGCGCGCGAACATGATTTTGCACTAATCCGGCCGGAAGAAATCCAAATTTCGGCCATTTTCATCTCTCCTCTCACCCCGGTGAAAATTAGTTTAAAAAATTATTTAAAAAACGTCAAGTCACCAGTATAGAGTTTTATGTGTGATATTGGGTCTATCCGTGTATGCACGTTGACTCGTCCTTAACCCGGCTCCAAGTCAGTAGGTTTCCCAACTCTCCATACATCGTCGGGTAATGGCGTGTCCTGTAACAATCTTCTTCGGGACGGGAGAGAGAGAATAGGAAAAATGACTTGTATCAACTCGATATCGATTAACGAGAAAAATTGGATTTATTTGGCCGGGCTGGCCAGTGCTCGTCACTGCCGACTACAAGCAACTCTCAATTCAGACTGTATCTCACCACATACGGCGAACCGACGCGTGTTTGTCGGTGCGCGCAGGCATCAGAGGGGAGGCAAGGCAGCCGACACCACAGTGCCTACGCGATACATTATTATGTGTGTACATCAAATGTACCGCATTGACAGGTTAGTGCCTGCGCAATGCGTATAATGCTCACGTACGATTAGAGTCGTACGTATCGCCAGGTTAGAGCCCATGCGATGCATCGAATTTTAACGTATATGAGATATACGTGTCTTCGGGCAAGGGCCACTGAATGACGTGGTGACAAAAAATATCTCGTACGATATGCGTATGTAAACATAACACATACGCAGCGAGAGGTTATAATCTTTCGCCGTCACCCAGCATGGCTTGTTCGTGGGTGAGGATATCTCCCGCACACCTTATCCTTAACGAAGCCTTATGCTGTAACGAAGACTATGTGCAGCCTTTCTTCCTCACCACTGTCACTAACAAAAATACACAACACTAAAAACACTTATAAACATGCTACTCTGATGCAACACCAAGACACTGAAAAAATGCACGATGTGTGTAAGCGTTGATCGACGTGATGACCCAAGTGCTGATGGGAAGGAAGCAGATACTTCCCATTACGATCCTGCTCCGCAATCCCGTGAAGTTGAAGAAAAAACGATGTTCCCCGATGATGATTTCCTTACACAACGAAGAATCACTCGCACTGTCGAAGTTAACTTGCGTATTTGCTTATACGTGTGGTTACACCGTCACACAAAAAAGGAATGTGGTTTGCAAGGCGTTGGGCGCGACGCAGTGGCAGTTGCACGCAACTTTTTTGCTTTGAATGTGTGGTATCACTGGCCCCATCGAGGGGACTACCATGTGAGCATTGGCAGAATCCTTTAGTTAAACTAAAAATATTAAGTTTACCATCTACCTGGTATTTCTAGGTGCCCTGAAATGCTGTTGATAGCTTTTTGACGTTTAAAAACGTGGTGCAAAAATTGGACGGCATCGCTAAATAAGATAATAGATGGCCTACTGTGCTCAGAGGGTAAAATCCATATCAACAAAATGTTTTCTGACGTAATTTTGTATGTAAAATTTAACTCCGTAGTTAGTTTTGACCTAGGAATACGATAACATTGAAAAAAGACACTTTTTCGATATTTTTTTTATACATTTCGCAAAGTTCATTTTTGAGAGCATTCGATTTAACATACAAACTTAAGTAAGAAAACGTTTTGTTAATATAGATTTTACCCTCAGAGCACAGTAGGCAATCTATAATTTTATTTAGCGATGCCGTTCAATTTTTGCTCCACGTTTTTAAACGTCAAAAAGCTATCGACAGCATTTCAGGGCACCTAGCTATACCAGATAGATGGTAAATTTAATGTTTTTAGCTTAGCTAAAGGATTCTGCCCATGCTCCCAAAATTAAAAAAAAATGTTCCAAAATGAACCGGTCTAGCTTTTATCTTTCTGATTATAGATAGTAGACATTACTAAACCTATTATTGAGACGCTTTGATCTACAATTTTTCGAAGTGCTAGCATATACTTGTCGTGTTTTTTAGCCGAATCCTTCAATGGATTCAGCTCAGGAGATGCGAGCTCTGGTGAAATGTTGTATTTCTCTATCGAGGCCTATTCTTTTTCTTTGCTTATGTCCTCACCAAAGAAAAATTTTCAAATTTTCAGAATGTCTTCTCTTATTTCCACTTTCTTGCCTTTTTGTGAAGATGGGTCGCCACCAATTTATGATGGCAGAGAAAGAAGTAAGAAAAAGGGAGGGGCGACAATATAAACTGTATCGTACGGATTTGATCACTCGTATCAACATTTACGCAAGCTCCAAAGGATAGATTACAGACACACACTTTACCGGTGTTTCAGACGCACGTTTTGCCACCGGTACAATCACTTGTGCACGCGATAAGGTTAGATAACAAACTCATATAATATAGATCATCAGATGCTGTCTTGCCATCAGTGCAAAAATTTGCGCTCTTTATATCATCGCCCTAGCGCAGGAAGGTATCTATTTCAATTCTTTAGCAAGAAGAATACTTACTCGCGCGGAGAGGCAAAAAGGTATCTAACTCGAGCGCAGAAGCAAAAAGGTAGTTTATTCAAACGAAGTGGCAAGAAAGTTTTTGCTCGCTGAATTTAGGTTGGTAATGCAGTCGTAAATGATGAAATTTTGTTTCAACTTTCAACATTCAACATTCAATTCAAAGTTATGTAAAGCCGATAACTTCTACTTTCCTCTAAGAACATACAAATTTCTCCATAAGTGGCATATTGAGTCGAAACAAAATTTTATGATTTATGGCTGCATTACTAACCTAAATGAAGCGTAAGGACTATAGCATAATTGCTACAACTTGATCTTGATGTTTTTCGAGAAACGTTTCTACTTAACATAAAATATTGAGAGTTTTGGGTATCGAATAATCATGATTTTTTTCTTTTGCAAATTTCGAGAAAACAAACTTTACAAATAGTACGTTTTTTGGCTATTTTAACATTTTCTACTTTTACAGAGAATTTTGCGTTTAAAGAATTTTTAATTTTCCACGTCCTAATAGAGTAATCACGTCCCTTTTAGATCTCCCAGTAGTAATAAACACGTAAAACAGTTCGATATGCATGTTGTAACGGTTCCCGTGACCTTTGCAATAAATAGTTAAATAAATAAACTATTGCCCTAGGTTAGCGAAATCACCGGCTAGCTCAGATTTCAGTGCGAGGTTTCGCACCGACCGTGGCGGTATCGTGGTCCTAAACCCTAGGGAAGAATATCGACGGGAAGACAAAATAATCACTCATAGATTTAAGTGAAAATAAAATATGAATAAATGGTTATTATTCAATGATTAAGGAGTGATTATACACAAGCGCGTACGCAGCAGAGCAATTGTGACACTCACACACAACAGCCAACATAGGCTGTGAACGCGATTGCACACGAGGGCAAGATTAAATCGAAAAGCATTTACAGTTCGGCGTGATTGCTCCAAGGCCGGGCTCTCTTGCTTTCTCGGAAAGCTCGCTCATCACGTGGTGCTGTTTGCTGCATGCACTTG
Organism: Trichogramma pretiosum; assembly: GCF_000599845.2. Lineage (NCBI taxonomy): Eukaryota > Metazoa > Arthropoda > Insecta > Hymenoptera > Trichogrammatidae > Trichogramma > Trichogramma pretiosum. Next base: position 78,423 of record NW_019640854.1, on the reverse strand, counting down.
GTCGAATACACTCGCGAACTCAAACGAGCATACCACGGCTACTGCTGTGTCGCGGAAAATAATACATAAGTCATCTTTACATAGTATTGGAGGAGAGAGATGTGACGACGTAACTCGACCGTCACAATGTTTTCTGTCATTGATACCCTGATGTTTTGAGTACCAAAACTTTTTTTTTAAATTTAATGGAAGCTATAATCTTCATTATTTACTTAAAATTTTTCTTACCTTTTATACAATGAATTTTTCAGGAGACTATAAGTGTTCCAGTTATAACAATCGGATCATCTTCTAAGTTTCCAGCATTTTTTTGTCAAGAAACGTATGAAGGTTTGGAATCTCATTTGCATCTAAAAAATGTACGTAGAGCCAGTGAAGTAATAGTTATCGAAAAGTACCTAAAATCAGAAATTGGAACGCTCATAGCTGTACCTGTTCCAAAAAAATTTTCAATGAAACCAGAAGAGGTTGAAAAAATAATAGAAAAAATAAAAACCGAAACCAGAGGTATTAAGGGTCAAAATGTTACACCTTTTTTTCTAAAACAATTGTCAGAACTCTCATCAAATCAGACCAAGCATTCGAGTAAGTAAATTTTTTTGTGGCATTTATAAATTAAATAAGATTATATTCAAAAGATGTTATTTCATTTGATTTTTCTTATTCATATTTTTTTATAATAATGTGAATGTCAAATCGGTAGAAATTTCTTGTCGTCAAGCTCTTCTATGTTATAAATTTTTGCTCTATTCCTTATGAATTTTGTAATGAAGATGATTAATTTTCTTTTCATTTTCAGATATTGCATTATTAAAAAATAATGCAGAAGTAGCTGCTGAATTAGCCATATGCTTAAACTTGAACAAAAGGAAGAAGTACATATCCAATAAGTATGCAGATACTGTCTCATTCAACAATAAATCACCTGTATGTTAAATTGTAATTAGATTGATTTTTTTGTAAGAATTTTTATTTTGATACTTGACTCATTTATTCTTCGTACACGAGTTTTGAACGTGAAAAATAAATATTTTTTGTCGTGACTGACATATTAGGTTGGTGATAAAATTAGATTGATAATATACAGAAATATAATAACGATTTATTTGTCAAACCTTTTTTATTGCTTTAATGATGGTATTATTATTTATATTACTGTATATTCCTATACTATATTGTTGTGTGCTCGCCGCTACCACTGTTGTATATGACTGGTGATCTTCCTGAATTAAAGTTGATTAGGTTTTGTTCATTTTCTTCTTGAGGTATAAACACATTTGGACCAACAGCAATTGAAAGGAACAATTTTAGACAGTATATATTTTACGTAGTGAAAAATCAGCAACTAAAATAAAGTAAAAAATAAGTGGAATTTCACCTCTTAAGGGTCGGGAGGGGTGGTCTTGTTCGATGGTTTTCGAGCTTCAATTTAATAATTTATTTTAAGCACACACTAAAATGAATTTATCTATAAATTACATAATTTATAAATAGTTATTTGAAGAAAATTCAGTTAAATTTTCACCATAAAATAGTGAAAAATAAGCTAACTACAGCAAATTTTATCGCACAACTTAAAAAAAAAGATCGATTGTGGTTAATTCTGTAACTGAAAATCTACACAACCGATCCTTTCCAAATTTTTCCCAGTATTTAACAACATAAATTATGAGGTTATGATGTCGAGATATTTCGTTTAAAATAATTTTTGAGTTTTTGGCATCATTTTGAAGTGAAAAAAATAAAGGTAAAAAGTCATCGTACATGTTGGTAAAAAGCATTTAAAAATGCAAAAAGTTAAATTATCTCGGCATCATTATCTCATATATTATCTGCTTAAATAGTGTATAAAATATGAAGTGGATAGGTCGAATAGATTTTGAGTGACGGTGTCCACCGGATTTTTTTACGTAGCATGTGAAAATTTGCTGTAGCCAGCTTCATTTTCCAGTATTTTGGGCTGAAAATTTAACTGAATATTTTTCAAATAACTATTAATTATGTGTATGATTTATAGATCAATTCGATCTACTATGTGTTCAAAAAAAAAAAATTTTTTTTTTAATTTAGTCCCCCCCCCCCCCTTCCCCCTTTAAGGCTTTGTGTAACGTTCATTTTAATATTTGAATTAAACAAACGAAATATTTAGTTAATTTATAGTTCATTCAATATTTGTAAGTTACTAATCCTCGATGTGGAAATCTTGAGGTTAATTCAGACAGCTAACTGACTACTTTGTGAACCAAAGCTTGGTCAACTTTGCCTATCTACACTGAAACGATATAGGCGCGCGCTTTATATCGCGATGTGTACAAAGGTTGGCATTTGACCACGAGCGCTCGATGCCTTGCGTAGAGCAACAACTGCGCATTGAATGAAAGTGGCAGCACCTCTTGTCGAGCCGCTGTTAATCTTACTCGCTGGCTAATATTCAATAGAAGAAGAGAGCTCGCCTACTCGCGCGCGTGTGCGCTGGGGGTCTATCGCGGTAAGCTCACGTATTGCTGACCATGATAGACCCCCTGTTATGAACGTTGTATATTGATCATTATGCAACGTTATGCTCTTGCATTCAGCTTTATTATACGAATATTAATGTTAATAAAAATTATGTTCTTATAAGTAATTCAGCTGTCGAAAAGTAAACATCGTTACTTGATCTCTGTTTACGATTTCATGGCTAATAAATATGGCCTAGTATAGCAAAGATCCGCGGGATATACTCCCCGATGTTTATGCAAAGCAAGTATGTCATAAGACAGTGGATGTGAGAAGCGTATCATGCTTGTTATATGATAGCGTTTACTGCAGATCAGACTTCTTGAGAAAAGTGGGTGAAGGCAAGGGATTTTTTGTCACCAGACATATCTGTGTGTGCCCGGAGCACAATGAAATAAAGTTTCCAACAGAGTTGACACGTGACCAGAACAGCGAAGAGGTGACAAACTTAAAAACGAAGCTTGTACTGATCACTATATTGATACAGTTAGTGATTCTGAGATTGATACAATGTCTCAATATGATGATGATAGGAGCTCTATCATAAGTGAGAACAATAAAAAGAGAAGACTTGAGCCCGATGAGAATTCTAGTGACTGTTCAAACTGTTGTTATTATTTAAATGAAATTGAACATAAACAAACGTTAAACCGTGAACTTATTAAACAAAATAAAGAGCTGAGAGAACACAACAACTTTTTGCTATTCTTGTATATATTGCAACGGTACTACTCGCTCGGAGCACTCGCGAGCAGACTTACCGTCACACTCATGACCACAGAGGAGGTCTGAGCCAGTCGATGACGGCGAGCGAAGGAGAGCGAGGACCAATCGAGCGCGCGTAATGCCCCACCGAAGCCCCAGAGGACAAGATACACGTGTACTTGTGCGATGGCGCTCGTCGCAGCGCCGAAAGTCCGCCTGAGTGGGAAGAGTTTCTCTCTCTCTCTCTCTCTCTCTCTGTCTGTGAGTATAACTAGACGTCGATTTTGAGGCTCCGCCTTTACACAGTGTTTTTGCTCGTTTTTCCTGCGCATTTTTTCTGCTTTCAGGTAAATCTTGCACGCAAACTTATTGCAAGGTCACTGCCGCAGTATCAAAGCTGCACAGGCCTTGCATTTCCAGCAAATCAAGAATAAAAACTTCAACAGTGCTAAGAAGGTTAGAAAATTTTCAATCATCGCCAATCTGAGGTGCGCGGAAATCGGCAGCTACGGTACAGATCGGCGCAGGTTAGCCGAACTCTCTATCGTGTGGAAACCAGTGTTGTCGTGTAGTGTTTGTGCTTGTACACAATTGCTGGCTACGATTGTACATGAGTGACAGATGTGTAACTGTGCGTATACTCGGCATTGTTTACTACACTCGAGGCTCTTCATCATACAAGACTCTGAGTGACCCGACCTGTGCTTGAGAACTTTGCTGCGTCGTGCTTATGAGCTGCTGCTACAAAAATTGGTTTACTGAACTTGTGCGGAGTGCAATCGGAGGATCTTACGTATAACTTTGCCTTATCTGTTATCTATAATCGAGTCTTGTTTGTTGCATAATTAACTGTTAATCTGTTGGTATCAGCCTGGGCATGTCGGCTGCGGGCGGGGACTGCATTCACTGTCGGACTGTTGCCGGCGGGGGACCTGGGTCTTGCGTGTGCCCGGCGCGGGCGGCGCGGGTGGAGGATTCGGCGGGGCCAATGATCTCATCCTCCTCTGCTTCATCCAATATTATTCCTACTTCTCAGGCAAATCCCCCCTCTGGCGATGCAGCGGTCCAGTCATTGTCATCATCACTCGCATCATGCATATCGAAACCACTGCCATTCACACCAACAATTCCACCTCTCAAGCGATCCAGATCGTCGCCGGAAATAGATACGCGCTCTCTTAGACAGCGACGAGGTGGCGTGAGCGCCCAACGTGTTACACCGCTGAACCAGCACATGTCTGCTATCAAGCAAGTAGCTCGGAAGCAACCGGTGTTGCCTACCACAGTGAAGGCGACAAAAATTAAAAAGTCTAACAGCAAGCCCAAGGCCCCTATTCCACCGAGAGGCAAAAAGGTGGACATACAGGTGAGCGTTCCGCTACCGATCAGTGGTCTGTCTCCGCCTCTACAAATACCTTGTAGCTTACGTACTACACCAGCGACCACCACGAGTACCTTCACAACATCCACCTATTCAACTGCCAGACTCACAGCAGCGACAACTATGACTGGTGCGATTCCATCTGCCTCGAGCTTTGCCGTACCAACTTCAACACTGGCACCTCAAAACACCATATTTAAAGCGCAGACTGCAGATAACTCACAATGGCTACCCCTGATCGATCTTTTTGACCAGCGTCTGGAATCGAAGTTCATGCCCTTCGTGCGCGACATTGCTAACAGGCAGCAGGAGCTTGAAACAAAAATTCAATCCATGTGCGCAGATCATGAAGATAAATTATCTTCAATGTCAGCACGTATACAGAATCTCGGCGAGACCATAGCGGCAGTGGAACAGGGCAACGCCGTTGGCGGAGCGATGCTGCGACGCGAGGACGAGGACACGTTCGAGGTGCGCTACGAGGGATTGCCACTGAGTGCTCCGGTGGACCTTAGTACAGTGACTACACTGCTCGGGGCCCTGGATCAGACTCGCCTGCTTCCGCACGTTGTGCGTGTTCGCGATTGGCTGCCGCAGCGACGATCAACATCTTCAGAAGGAGCTGCTGCCGCGCGTCGGGCCATAGTTGTACGCTTTTCATGCTCATCGTGGAGGGACGAGGCGATCACGGCTGCTCCTAGAGCCTCATCGGTGCCTATGATTGAGCTTTTTGGTGATCCGTCGCTGGGCACATTATCAATCACACCCATATTACCCAAAAACGTGTATGCCCTGTGGCGTCGTGCTCTTAGTCGCTCGCGTGAGCTGCGCTATCTCCCGCCTGTTCGTCGTGGTATGTCGATTTATATGCGCCCGTCGCGCGACAGTGAGATTGTACGTGTTTACTCTTTTGCGTGCATCGAGGGCATGCTGCCGTGTGCTGACTCCGAGCCCGAGTCCCAGAGGTGCGCCTCTACGTCTGTAAACCGCGATTCGTGAGATGGGGCGGGGGCGTCGAATTACTCGTCAAACGATTCACAATTTTTGCGCATAGGTCACATAAATATTAATAGATTGTACACTCACTTCAATAAACTTGAATTATTTGCATCCGATACGAACTTTGATATAATAGCTGTAAACGAAACTTTTTTGACTAAAACTATGAACTCATCATTATACAAACTTAATAATTTCAATCTTTTTCGACATGATCGCGTAGGAAAGGAGGGTGGAGGCGTGGCACTATATGTACGTGAGGACTTAGTTGCCGTGCTTCTGGCCTCTTCTGAAGAAAAATTTTGCTTTAAACCCGAATACGTCATATACTCAATAAGCTCACCCTCTTTCAAACTTCTCTTTGCAACTGTCTACCGTAAACCTGAAATATGCTACCCCGACGAATTTTTCGATGCCCTATCGACACACCTACCAGATTACCAACACGTGATAGTTACAGGAGATTTTAATATAAACATGGCCGTGGAGCAGAATCGTCATGCGCGTCACCTGCAGAAAACCCTTGACCGACTCTACCTAAGACTCGTGAGCAATGCACTCTCTCATCATACGATCTGGCATGATGGTTCGATACATGAATCATGTATTGATTTAGTTTTGGTGAGAAGCGATAGGCTTCGAGTGACTCAGCGTAACTCAGCTGCACCTTTTGCCGCGGGGCACGATTTCATCACGGTTGAATACTACCTAAAACACCAGCCTCTTACTAGGCCTCCAAGCCATAGGCGTCGCCTGGCTGCAGTTACCCCGCAGACTTTTGGTGATGCACTTCGACCGCTGCTGAGCGAACCGATCAATCACCGTGCTCTAACCTGTGCCGGCGATGGTGCAGCTGGTCTTGACGCTGCTGTAGGAGCCCTAACTGGACTTATTGTCGATGCTGCGGATGCTGTTGCGCCACTGCGTCCGTGTACTCTCTCAAGCTCTCATAGGCCGTGGGTCGATCGAGGCATACGTATGCTCATGGACCGCCGCGACCGAGCTTATCGTCGATTTAGACGCAACCAACGCCAGGAAGACCTGTTGAGATACAGGCTGCTTCGCACTGAAGTAAGCAATAAGCTCGACACGGCCAAAAACACTTATTATGCGTCCCGCATTGCAAGCTCAGCTTCACCCGCGCATATGTGGCGTACATTGCGATCAATCGGTCTCACAAGCCCTACATTACCCTCACCATTTAACTATTTCACACCGGATGATCTGGCCCGCCATTTTTCACGCATTTCATCAGCATCTCGACCTATAAGTGCACAGATGGTGGTGCAGGTGTGCCGCGCGCGATTGCCGACGACTCGGCCTGCGTTCTCACTGAGTCCTGTCTCGACACAGCAGATCGAGCGCGTTATCAGAGCGAGCAGATCAAAGAGCCAAGGCTTTGACAATATATCGTCGACTCTGCTCAGTCTTGCATCGCCTTCGATATTACCGTTGCTCACTGAAATCTTCAATGCTTCAATCTCATTGTCGTCATTCCCTGACTCGTGGAAAACTGCATCAATCGTACCGCTTGCCAAGATCAAAAACCTAACATCGGTGAATGATACTCGGCCGATATCACTACTATGTGAGCCATCTAAGTTGCTTGAGCGCCTTGTACACGCGCAGCTAGTCGAGTACCTGCACACGCACAACATCATCAGCCCTCACCAGCACGGATTCAGGTGTGGTCACTCTACCAACACTGCATTACTCGAAATAACAGAGAAAATCAGAGGCTCGATTGAGAGAGGTGAGGTGTCGGTCCTAGTCTCGTTCGATTTTTCGAAGGCTTTCGATACGATACCTCACCACAATCTACTTGCTAAACTGCGAAGCATTGGATGTGACGACGCGGCGATTGGATGGTTCGCGAGTTACCTTGGTGGCCGCAGGCTCGCGGTGAGAGGCCCAGACGGCGTCCACTCGACGGCCTACCGGGCGACTTCTGGAATACCGCAGGGCAGCGTCTTAGGCCCCCTGCTTTTTTTGTTGTACATCAACGATCTGCCGGAGTACTTAGTCAACTCACACCCTGTCATTTTTGCCGATGACACTCAAATACTGCTGTCAGGCTCCCCATTTGAATATGATGACCTTATTCGTCGTGTCTGCAGAGAGGCAAATGCAGTGCGACGATGGTCGGAAATCAATGGTCTTACCCTCAATGCTGAGAAGACCAAAGTGATGTTGCTTGGCAGTCTGGCATATACATCGATGCTAAGAAAAAACCCACAACTTCCGCGTGTAATACTAAATGGCGTCCACTTAGAATACTCATCCTCCATCAAAGTATTGGGCATTATCATCACACCTACATTAAACTGGGACAAATACATAGCATCCATCTCATCAAAAATAAACTTTTCACTCTATTCATTGCGCTATCATCGCCGTTCACTCACTTTCACCTTACGCAAAAGGTTAGTACAGGCTCTCATACTTCCGCACCTCGATTACGCTGCTGTCCTGCTCACAAGCTTGACAGCCGACCAAAACCTACGTCTTCAACGACTCCAAAACGCGTCCATACGCTTTATATACGGTGACATACCTCGCATGGCCCATATAACGCCTTATCGTCTTGCCTTGGGTTGGCTGTCGGTGTCGGGGCGGCGTTCATACTTGCTGATCAAACTTGCCGTAAAAATCATTTCAACTGCGTCGCCGGCACCACTTGCAGCCGGCTTCTCATTTCCCAATGATCAGCAACTCGAGCGGGCGTCCCGGCGTCGTCGGCCCCCAAGGCTTTACCACGAAACAGTGCACAGAGCTGCTCTTTTTAAGTCATTCACGGTCACATCCTCTCGCCTCATAAACGATATTCCATTTCCATTTAATCTCATGCACCCTCAACCAAACTTTCATTACACACTTTCAAATCATCTGCTATCAACTGAAAAATCAGAATGGCTGGAGCGCTGCTCTCTGGAGGGCCTTACTCCAATCCCTTCTTCCCTCTCACTCACACTTACTCTTCCCTAAAGAGATCTTTGCCCCGCCTCCTCTTGTCTCGCTGTTGCGTCGGCTCTCGCGCTCTCGGGCGCCTGCCTGCCTCTGCCCGGGGTGGGTGCGGGCCCTGTCTTGGTGTGATGTGTCCGTGCTGTGCCAGCGGACTAAATACCCTTACTGATAATCAGTATGTCGCAACATAAACGCAAGCTAGTGTAACTTGTAAATATCCAATCTATACTGTAATTTGTAAATATGTCTATAATAATTCTATAAGTTGTAAATTGCCAGTGGGGCCAGATAGGGTTATACCCAAAGGTCCCTAATAAAGAAATCAATCAATCAATCAATCTCTGTGAGTATAGCAACACGCACTTCTTTCTCAGTGTTTTTGCTTTTTGTACTGCCTCGACCTGCCTACGGGCATTTTTCTTGCAGAATCTTGCACGCTAATTTTGCAAGGGTCAACTGCAACTGGACATCTGGTACTGTTGCTTCCCTTGCATTGTTAAAAACGCATCTTAAACATCTACTCCGGATCATCAAGGTTAGTTTACCACAACGTGTTTTCAAGATCTTGCGCTTACGACGATCTGTGGATCTGCGCATCTCCCTCCCATTGTCCGTCGCGCCCGTCGTCGGAGCGAGTTCAGTGGAATCGAAGAGCCCAGCAAGGTGCGAGAGTGTTGTGCGAGCGAAAAACCAAAACTTGGGGTGAACAAGAAGCCCAGCGAGGAGCGGATTCTCGAGTTTTTGGGTTATAGGACAGGAAGATCCCTGCGTGACCATCAACTTCATCAATCTCATTTCATTTTGTCGTCGCCTTCTCAAATTCTTTCACACTCTAACTCTCAATATGTCTAATTCTGATTATTCTTGCCCCCCAGCATGGTTCACAGCGTTTGCCAATAATTTGACAGAGCAAAACAACTCTCTTTCCAGACACTTGTCTGAGATAATTACTAAACTGGACAGCGTTGTTACACGTGTGAATCTGCTATCAGATCACGTGACGGAACTAGAAGAGGCTTCTAGAATAAATGTGGGAGCGATATCGGACATTAATGTCGAGATTGAGGAGGATAAAAGCTCCATCGAATCACTTGAGCCTTCGCAGATAAACACTCTGCCTACAACCACTCATTTAAGAGACAACTGCGAGGTTTTGTTTTCAGGTCTGCCAACAAACCTCAATATTCCAGACAGAGAGATACTTCATAAAACGTTCTCTGCCATTGGCCTCAATAACCACACACACTTCATAGCATCAACACGAAACTGCACACACAAAAAGATAAAACCTACAAACAGCAATAGTATTCTTAAAACTCGATCACTTGTTTTTAAATGCGCATCCCCAAATATCCGTGAATACATTATATCTGAAGCACACAAACTTTCAACCACTAATTCTCAAACCCTTTTCAATTCAGGTGATGCAACTAAGCTCTCTCTTCGCCCATTATGGCCCAAAGAAATCCATCTTCTTCTTAATAAAGCTCGCTCAATATCCGAACAGATCAATTTTGCTACACCAATTGTCCGTAATCTTACCGTCTTCATGCGCAAAACCACAAATTCCAAATTACAACCAATTAGAACAGAAGAAGATCTCAACCACCTATTAAACTGCAATAAATAATATTTCAATGACTCTTTCTCCTCACCGCCAAACTCTCAACTGCAATATATTCATGTCAACATCTATTCATCACTTCAGCATTCAATCATTTTTTTTTCTACGCCAAATTTAAGTCTAATATAAGTCTTGTTATGTTAATCAAATGCGTTTAGATTATTGAATCTAATATTGTACATCGACATTCCAATTTTTATATCTAAAATGTTGCTAAAATTTGTAAATAATTTTTTAAGACAATTGTGTTTCAAAAGTGCACGCAGGGTTCGCCCTAAGCCCAATAAAGCATATATATCTCTCTCTCTCTCTCTCTCTCTCTCTCTCTGTAAGTACGAGTAGACGTGTTTTGTGGAGCTCCATTTACAGTGCTGTTTTTAATCGTTTCTTACACTCGTTCGAGTGATTCTATTATTCTAGGCGGACGAGGCACCCAGTGGCTCCTGCTTTTCGTGAGTTCTTCGGCTTAGACTCACCCTCTGAGCCAGGGTTTACCTCGTTTTGCCTACGAAAATTTCCGAAGAGGTTAGATTTCTGTGAAATCGAAGAGGAATCGGCGCCAGTGGCTACCTCTCCCCTCCATCTGCTTCTTTTGCTCGATCTGCGCTTCGCCGAAATTTCACTCTCTGCGCCGATCATCATAGTACCAACGCAGCTTTGAACTGTACTCTCTCCAGCGCAATAAGAGGTGGTAAGTCTCGCTCTCGTATCGCTTGCTTCTGCTCGCTGTCATCGTGCCGTGTTTCCTTAATCAACAAAACCTCTCCTGCCGCCCGAGTCTCTCATTGTAATCATTGTCACAGTCATTGTCATCCCCACCAATAACCGATCGATCGCCAGTCGCCGAATTTCACACGTTCTGCTCGACTGTTTGCTGTCTGTCTGACGGGTGATCATTCATCCGGCTGTTGCAAATTCAAAAATGGGTAAGAGTGACTCTGTTGAGCACGGCCTTGTATCCGCCAGCTGGCTGCTGAATTTTCAAGAGAAATTCGAGAAAAAGATATTTGAACGCATTGACAGGTGTTTTGTGGAGCTCTCTCATCGCTTGTCGCTGCTTGAAGATGTGCAAGCACGACACACGGATGACCTGGGTCAACAGTCTGCTGCGGTGGAGGAGCTTCGAACAACTTGCCATGAAGAGTTTGCCTCTATACGTAAGGAGCTTAAGAGCGAGGTCGAAACAATGCAAGTCTGCATTCAGACTATATCTGACGCCGTCTCATTGCCTACTGCTGTTCCTGAGACTGTGATGGATCCATGTGAGGTCAGATTCGATGGAGTACCGAGTGAGGTTGATGCCTCGGCATACACGACGGCTACAACAATTTTGAAGGCAATAGGACTGGATCGGTTTGAGGCTCATATTGTCCGGGTACGCGACTGGAAAATTCGAGATACTAGTGCCACTGCACGCCCGTCGACACGGCAAATTGTGATACAATTTGCTAGCCCTTTAATTCGTGACCAAGTCATGAGCTCTTCTCCGGGGTTGCGCGAGCTCTCCTTGAGGCGACTGTTCGGTGTCGACGGCGAGGGGTGCATTCGCGCTTCTTCTATACTTCCACGCGACGTTTACCGTCTCTGGCGGCGAACAATTGTGACTGCGCGCGGACTGCACTACCCTCGACCATTCATGCGTGGACTCGGCGTGTACATGAGGTGTGGGCCGGGTCGACCGGTAGCCCATATTCGATCGATGGAGGACCTCGCTTTGCTAGAACTACAAGAGCGCCACGGCCCTGGTCAGCACATGAATGGGAATCGTGGTGCACCACTTCAGGACATGGAACCGCTGACTTCTGACTTCGGCCCTAGTTCTCAGACTTCTTCATAAATCTCTTCATAAATCCGCTCACTTGCATTCTTCTCTCTTCTTACTCCGTTCTTTTTCATTTTCTGCTCTAAATCTCATCCACCTTTCTCCTGCTATGAACTTCTTTTCACGTTTCACTCCTCAATAGTTTCTACTCGCTCCTCTAGCCACATTTCCAAATCATTCCTCATTCGTCTTCATCTCACTGTCATCTCATTATAAGCCTGCTAAATAATCCACCGTTAATCCTCCGTTAATCCTCCTTTGCTTCGATATCTTTCATTAGTATGCTTCTTACCCTTTTGCTCCTTTCCTCTCACGGTGCGGCGGACCGAGTGGCTGCGGCGGTATGGATTGTGGGACTCGTACTTGCCCCTCCGTTTACCCTCAAAATTGAGAGATACTTAGTGCCAAGAACTGTGAAACAGCGGCACACTTGCTGCTATGACTACTACCATCTACGTTCTAGACTGATTTTCACAAATGTTAATATTCCTTTGCTTCCGTTATACTTGCTGTTAAAATGTTTTACTGACTAAACTGTCTCTGTAAATTGCCGTTGGGCCCCATGTGGTTATACCCCAGGGCCCCAATAAACACACTAATCAATCAATCAATCAATCTCTCTCTCTCTCTCTCTCTCTCTCTCCCCTAATTTGCATAGGAAAACTGCGGCGAAGTGACTCAATTAGCGGGGCAGGACCCGGGTAGGTGGGAGAGTTCACCGCGACCTATAAAAGGCGCGTGCAAAGACCAATTAGCACTTATTGTCACAATTTACTAGTTTCTAAACCAGGCCCAGGTCCAACGCGGCATCAGCCAATTTTTAAGTTAGCAGGCCACTCGTACCCGCAACGTCTAAGTACGTCGCCACTCACGTGGTAGTCGTGCTGACGGAGGCTTACCTGTACAGGTAAGACTCCACCGCAAGCTCTATCGCCCAGCGAAGAGTCTGGTTTTTTATATACGAGTACATGCCAAGGCGCGTCGCCTTATTGTGTTCCACACACGAGGTAGGCGTGCAGGCAGAGGTCATCCTTACTGGGTGGACTCAATCGGTAGCCTTGTCACAAACAGTGAAGGGTCCGAGTTTTTAGTGCAGTGTTAAATTCTTTATTGCAAATAGTGAGTTCCGTTATTTCTTTTTATTTTTGCAACAGTGCAAGTGTATTCCAACTCGACCCACGACTCAACCGCCGGCGCCGACAACGTCACCAGTAGCGGAGCAGACAGCAGGTTCGACATCGGCAGCACAGAAGATTGAGATAAATTGTAAAGTATAGTTGTTTGATCATTGCTTATGTAAATTTCCCCTTTGACGCGATTTTAAATAATCAACGAATATTTACTTAACCAAATAAATAGAAAATGCACCTTTCACATGTCCAGTGACTCGTCCCAAAAATCCCTAATTAACATCAATCTAAATACCCCTACGCGACTCAGACAAGCAGCGTACGCGCAAGGGAGTACTCCGCGACGACACATAGTCGCGTAAAAGGTAAGCTACTCAAACGAAGTAGAGAGAGAGAGAGAGAGAGAGAGAGAGATCCGCGGTGCTCTCGCCTAGGAACGAGCGTGTCTGCGTGCACGAGCACTCGCGAGTAGTCTCGGAAGATTAAATACGTTGCAATATACATACACATTTTCATAAATGAATATGTTCAAGTTCGATTACATAGGAGAATGTAATGTTATTTAAGAACCTTCATAAATTCCAAAGGCCTCGAAAAAAGGGGCACGTTTCATTCCGATCTTTATTGTACTGATTGTTAACGACTTTGTCGTTTTCAATTGATTGAAAATGGAAAATGGACTTTTATATGAAGGGCGAATTTTTACATATAAATGAAAAGAAATGATGCTTCGTATAAGTCACTGCGATGCATACTACATTAATTGTACGATCATGAGTACATACTTTCATTGACAGATATAGGTTAGTCCCAGAGTTTGCACATAGTCTGCTGCTGTACCAACGTTGTTTCGATACAAAAGATACAACAGATACATACAACAGATTGTTTCGATACAAAAGATGACAAAATCATTTTAAAAGATAACGAGCGAGCTAGATAATGACGGAACAGAGTAGCACTCTTGAGAAATGATGGCATTTTATATATCCACTTGTTTTCTTCGATGATATGCACTTTAGCTCCTGTAAAACTAGATTCTTTCTTACTCAAGACTTGGTCTTGGTGCATGCAGATGTATTCATAAAAGGAACATGAAAACCTCGTGAGCATGGAGGATTGAATTAGATGCATGAAAGTCATTCAAGTCTTAGCGAATGGATGTAAATTTATATAATCACATTTGAATCCGTGCCGATATTTTCAACTTCAACATCTGAAGTTATGCGCTGAGACTCAACTGCCATTTCATGTTTATGATATGCACTCCATTCATTCATATCTACTTTCGAAGCTATCTACTCGAAGTTTACCTACTCAAATGCAGTTCATTTACTTGAAAGAAAATATTTGCATTTGTGGAGTACAGTAGAGTAACAAGACGTCAGTCATGTTTCTGATGGCGATAAATAACACAGCTCTACAAAAAAAAAAAAAAATTTTCAAATCCACCGACCGGACCTAGTGGACTTTATGTTTTTGGGGTCGCTGAATCCGAATCTGGGGTCGGTTTTTCAAGGTTGGCTCATTTTAGAGGTCATTTGAAGGTCAAATAATGGGAAAAGGGTAAAAAATCTGAAAAAATTCATACATAGGTTTTTGAAGATGCTGAATCCAAATCCAAGGTCGGATGACCTTCAGGAGGTCACTTTCAAGGTCATTTGAAGGTCAAACTACGAGAATTCAATAAAAATATCCGAAAAAATCACACTTACGTTTTGAGGGTCGCTCATTCTAAATCAAAGGTCATTGTGACTGTATCCTGCCTTGTAGAGGTCATTTGAAGGTCATTGTAGGGTCAGATCACGAAAAAAGCTTAAAAAAATCTGAAAATACTCATTCATAGGTTTTTAAGGATGCTGAACTCAAATCTGAAGTCAGATGACCTCTATAAAGTCGCCTTCAAGGTCATTTTAATGTTAAATTTATTTAATGCGATAAAATATTGGAAGAAGTTTGTGCTTAGTTTTTTAAAACTAAATTAATTTTTTAGTCTGAGACAATTAGCGAGCTTACATTCTGGGATGGAGCTGCTTTTTTCCCTACTCAATAAATATAATACATTTTTTCTAAGCTATTTCCCCGCAGTAAAGCAACCAAAAAAATCTCTTCATTTTTTAACAATCAATTTTTACTTACGTTATTATAAAATTTACCTCAATTTTGTTGACATTGCTTCAGGTAAAATTTTTATAGGACTTCTTTATATGTGAATATAATATAGGCTATTTTATTTTTCACTATAGAATTGGGTCACAAAATTTGAAAAATTCTTAATCAATGGATATTTCTTTGATTAAAACGAATGCATTTTAAAATTTTGTGAAACAATGTCTGAGAGTGTAAAAATAAATTCACTATAAGTATATCCTATTGACAAAGTAGAGATGAGCCAGGTGGATCGGCATGGGGAGTAAATTGACAAATCGGCATATTTTTTCATATTAATGCACCGTTTTCGTTCGTGACATTGATATGGAGAAATATGCGGTTCTGTTAACTTACCTCTCATTCTGACACACTTTTTTCTCTTCTAGTCTTTACCTGCTGCCTCGATAAGTTTGATGTCGGTGACAACTGCCCGAAATGGGATGTGTAGAATGATCCGCTCATCAGCTTTTCGAGGTAACGATGCCAGTGGAAGTGCACTGCCTTGCAGGGGGGCGATAGGGTGTGAGGATGAAGCCGTAGTGTGTCCGACGACGAATTGACATTGTCCTCGTCAAAGTCGGAAAGTTCTTATACTTCGCCCTGGAGAGGTATAAGGGTTATCACCTCCAGGACGGTGGACTCACCTGCAATCGGACCAGGATCCCTATCGTGCGGGTTTAATTTATTATCATGGAAAACATTCAATTAAAATCTACATCTTCCTCTCAACACATTTGTCCCAAAAATGTTGATGCATTTTGCTATGTCTGCGCGGAATTTATTCCTAAAAAAGAACATCGGTGAACACTCAATAAAAAACTAGAAAGCATTTATAAAAATTGCTTCCAATTAAATGCGGAAATAGTTAAACAAAAATGAATTCCTAATAGTGTTTGTCCAAAATGTCGCCAAATGTTCAGTCAGTGGGAACGTACAAAAGAAGTTGATAAACTGAAATACAGTCGACCAACTGAATGGAATCAACCTTCAAACGCAGATGACTGCTATTTTTGTAAGACTGATGTTCGAGGGTATAATTCTGCAAAAAAAGATTCAATCAAATACCCTCTGGTGAGTTCAGTTAGAAAAGCTGTTGAGAAAGGGGAACAGGAAGATGTCGATGAATATATGAATGTTCTTGAAACTTTATCAATTGAATCTGAACCTGAAGACTGCAATGTCGAAAAAAAAATAACAGAAGACGATAAAGAAGAATACGACAGTAATGATGACTTTTCTGAATCAGAAGAGGAAGTAGAGGATTTAAGCGATGAATTTTTACCAGGCACAGAAAAATCTTTAATAGTGAAAAAATTCACACAAGCTGAATTGAATGATTTAATAAGAGATTTAGGGTTAGCTAAAGATGGAGCAGAGTATTTAGCTTCCACTTTGAAAAGCAGAAATATGTTGGAAAAACGTACAAATGTATCGTATTATCGAACAAGGAATGATAGTTTTAAACAATTTTTCGAAGAAAAAGAGTTTGATGATGAGAAATTGGTTGTTTGTAAGAATGTTGAAGGACTGATGGGAGAAATTAAAACTAATATCTATAAAACCAATGAATGGAGACTATTTATTGACTCTTCAAAAAGGAGTTTGAAAGCTGTATTGCTGCATAACACGAATAAATATGCGTCCATTCCTATTGCTCACAGTACAACTATGAAAGAAACATATGGAAGTATGAAGATTAGGGTGGTCCACTTTTTCAAAAATTTTTTTAATCTTGGGGGATCCAACGGAATCTGAAAGTTTAAGGTTTAAAATGAATTTTCCCGTAAAGTAGAGCTAAAAAAAATGATTTTAGATGGTGTCGATGGATTTTTGAAGTTTTTTTTTTGACGTAAAAAAATCGCAGCCGACAGGAGGCACTTCGATAGTTTGCCAGATTTTCTATAAAGCCATAATGGGTTTTGTGAATACATTTTCTTTTGTATTTTTTGCCGTAGAATCGAATGCCATCATTAGTTTTGGGCTATAAAAACGATTTCAGTGAAAAAATTGCGATTTTTGAATTTTTTTCTGTTGAAAAATCGAAAAATTCGTCTTTTCACGTCTGGCAAATGAACAAAAAAAATCGTAGAAGCTTTTAATCTACGGATTTAGTTAGGAAATTTCATAACGAATCGAAGCCCGTCGTCGGTTTTTGCCTACAAAATTATTTTAAGTCATAAAATTGCGATTTTCCGTAGCTATGATTACGAAAAAAATCGAAAGATGCGCCTTTTAGCGTGTTAACATACACTGAATGTAGCTGTGAGCATTTTAACATGGTTTTTAATGGGATTTTTGGCGTAGAATCGAATGGCGTTGTTACTTTTACGCTACAAATCCATTTTCAACGAGAAATCGCTCCTTTTTGAATTTTTAAACATGAAAAATGACCATTAGGCGCCAGAAAATCAACTAAATAGTCTAGTAAGTATTCAAACATGTTATTTGTCGGGATTTTTTTCGTGGTATCGAATTTTGTTGTTACTTTTACTCTTTTAATTTATTTTCAGCAACAAATTGCCTTATTTG